>NC_136483.1:184912688-184985188 GCF_053919585.1 Euprymna scolopes
TTGATTATTTATGTTTATAAATTTTCCTTACCTTTCGTATCTCACTCTCTATATACATTTAATTAATAGTCTTTCAATTAGCCTTAGTTTCGTATACTTTATCTAAATCTATCGATTTCATCGTTAATTGATAATCTGTTTCTTATTTTTTTAGTAACACCATAATGAAACGTATTATTTAAACCCTTTTTTTTTAAATATTTAACTCCTTATCCTACTATTTATGTATTTAAGTTATATGCTAAATTTCCAATTAGAAAACACAACAAAAAGACAATTTAGAATTTTGATCAGTTTTGCATATAAATTTAAAGTACAATGATCCCTCATTTTCATATATTTTTTTTATTCACGTTCACCGTTAACAACGCATCGCATATCGCCACTTGGGTGTAAAAGGCTATTATTTGGAACCATGCCTAGCAAAGGTTAACAAGTGTTGGTTTACGTTACATTTAAATCTCTGCATATCAGTACAGCCAGGGAAGCATGTAGCAGGAAAGGAATTCCAAAGTCTAGCTGTTCGAGGGAAGAAACTATTAGAGTAGAAAGCTTTCTGGCATTTAGGGACCTCAACACTGAAGGGGTGAGATTTTGCTGCTAAGCGGGTTTGTTGCTAGGTGAGTTTGTCAGGTATATGCACATCGAGACGGCACAAGTGCAATGAGTTCATGAGAGCACATTCCATTAAAATATTTGCAAAACAGGCACAAGGATGCAACATTTCGGCGATGGGGCAGGGGCTGGAGCTTAGTTGACAAAGTGGGACCTATTAGATTTAGAACTCTTTTTTGGACTCTATCCAAGAGGGAAAGGCTAGTGATAGATACACTAGCCCTGATGTGGCAACAATACTCCATGCATGGGCGAAGGGTGGTCTTGTAGAGGTACAGAATACTCTCAGGTGTGAGTAGTTTTCTAGCTTGATAAAGGAAACCTACTTTCTTTGCAGAAATCTTCGCAATGCCCCCAATGTATTCGTTCCAGTTCATATTGCTCGCAAATATTAAGCCGAGGAGTTTGAAGGAAGAATTTTTAGGTAGGGTGTTTTTGTCATGGATATCGGTGGTTGGAAAGGCGTCTTGTAATTGTTAAAGGAGAGCAGCTTAATCTTACTAGCATTAAATGTTACCATCCATTCGCGGCCTCATTCCACTATGGTCTGAAAGTCATTTTCTAATGATTCTGCGATTGTCTTAGATTTATGTAGATCCGTTCTTCCCTCATGCATATTATAGAACATTGTATCATCCACAAATATACTCATCTCGGACACAATATTATCAGGGAGGTCGTTTATGAATATCAGAAATAATAGTGGCCCAAGAGTCGACCCCTGAAGCATTCCAGAATTGATTCTATGCTGCTTGGATGTGCATCCATCAATAACTACTTGGATGGTGCTATTGTCTAAGAAAGATCTAATTATATTTAGTATACATCCAGTTATACCATACGATTCAATTTTCATTAGCAGCCCTTCATGCCAGACTTTGTAAAAGGCCTTGGATATATCAAGGGCTAAAGTCCTGGCTTCGCCCACCTTTCTAGTGCATAGTATATGCGTTCAGAGATGATTGTTAAAATATATTGCGTCTTAAACTAGATAACCATTTTTTTCCTTTTTACTGTGTTAGATAAATTATGCATATCCTTTTTGGGAGGTTCTAATTTTTAAGCTATTATATATCATTTTATGTCCTTGCCACCCAAACTTAGGGGTAGTGGTAAAAGATTAGTTAGTTTTCTTAGAAAATCAGAATCGTTCAGAAATGAGATATCATTTTACGTGATATTTGTACACGAAACTTATTCCTATACTAAAATTCTAAAACATATTTTCTTTCCACTAAAAGTACTCGTCTAAAATAAATACTTAGAAAATCATAGAGGTGGAGAGAAGAATAACAGCGAGTGTTCATCTACAAATTTACCAAAGTTGGATTGCTTAAAAGCATTGAAATTATGAAAATTATCAATTGATAATTTATTTTAGTTTTTATTTTATTTTACAACTGCGATTCTTTGAAACAAACAGTGGATTTTCGTATATATTTTCAACATTGCTGTTTAAAACGAAAACAAATATTCCAACATATTTCACTCTCTCTGAAAACTTAGTAATTTTCGTATTTATTTATTTATTCATTACTAGCAGGGCCCGTTAACCAGCGTTGCCCGGTGGAAGCCCCCCCTCCCCGCAAAAAAGTAATCTAGGGTTGTTATTGGTCACTGCCGTCCCTGAATAATTGTTATTGGCCACTGCCGTCCCTGAATAATTGTTATTGGCCACTACCGTCCCTGAATAATTGAGGACACTGGCAGCCGTGGCCGAAATGTAATAATCTGGTTTACATTGGCGATTAGTGCTGGTTTTGGCAAATAACATGCAAATTCTTTTGAATTTAAAAAAGCAATTAAGGGAATGCTTAAATCAGTATGAATTAATAAAATTACGAAAAATGGTCCATTAGAATAATAATGAAAAGTAAAAACAGAAATTTTAGAGGTTAGGGATTCTCACAGTTTATGAATTGTTTAGAGTGATCGAAATTAGTGGTAGTAATCCTAGCTGTTTCCGTTGTTCAAGTCTTTCTATTCTTTTCAACTTCTTTAACTCTTTCACCAATAGTATTAAAGTAGATTCCAGTTTCATGTCTTTTTTTTTGTTTAATGTGTAAAACAAAACAATTACGATTTTTTTCACTTCATTTCTTTGAGTATTGTCATCTTAAGAACGGCGTTTGGAATAGACATCTCAAACTTCCCATGTTAAGAACGGCT
This sequence comes from Euprymna scolopes, assembly GCF_053919585.1. Lineage (NCBI taxonomy): Eukaryota > Metazoa > Mollusca > Cephalopoda > Sepiida > Sepiolidae > Euprymna > Euprymna scolopes. The sequence goes on from NC_136483.1 coordinate 184,915,473, forward strand.
TTCGGAATAGACACCACAAACATCGCCATGTAAAGAACGGCTTTCAGAGTACACAACCCCTTTTATTTGGTGAAGGGGTAGAAAAATAATTCCCCCAAATTTACTGTGATTACCATTGTCAGCATACCCAACCGCAAATGCTAAAGGACTCATTAGTACGTGGCTGAGGGTAGGATGATTTCTTCTCTGTAGTAACTGTTATTATATTTGAAGAAGGTGAGAGAAAAAACAATCACTTCTGCCAATCGCATATTCTTGCTAACCCCAGAGGATGTTATTATGGTGAACGAACATATATTATATTGACTAAGATGATGGTAAATTTTATTTCTTGCGGACTATTATCCTCATCTTTTTATTAGTTGTTTCACGACGTTTCGGTTAACTATTTCTCTGGCCTTCGTCAGGTGGTAACCGCGACGGATAGGAACTCTGAATCTCCTGACTGCATTCACTGAAATTACTGCCTTCCGTAGTTGTTTTAGTCTCATCACGTCTCGGTTCCAGGTGAGAATTGTCTGAAGATAGTGGTTTCAATCCTACCCAAAGCGGGCAAGAGGTTTACTTGGCCAAAAACGTGGTGAGACGACAACAACTACGGAAGGCAGTAATTGCAGTGAATGCAGTCAGGAGTTACCACCTGACGAAGGCCAGAGGAATAATTGGTCGAAACGTCGAGCAACAACAACGAAAAAGATGAGGATAATAGTCCGCAATAAATAAAAATTAATAAATAATACTTATCTCAATGAATTCCAATTAAAAATAATAAGACAATGGTATCATGATGAGCGAACACTACCCTCCCTAAAACTGATAAGGTAATTCCTAGGATGACAGTTTTACGACAGTAGAACCGATACTATACTAGCCATTTGTAATAAAAGATAATACAATAAAAAGTGTGTTATACACAAGGGAATTTCCCAATATCCCATCGAGGAGGTAATTCCAAGGAGGAAAGTCTTATGACAACGAAACCTATACTATACTACCCACTCCCATTAAAAGATATTCCGATTGGAACGATTTTTTTTCATTTATTAAAAATGTCTAGTAAAAAAATGGTTTCTTGGCATTTTAGCTGAAACCAAAGTGTATTATTTCTTCACATTTCAGCGACATTTGACGTTCTACAAATGCCGGAAGTTTTCATGTAAATTATCTCCTTTGGAAATGAAATTCTAAACAAGGTTTTACAATGTTACATACTTTTAATCAAATAAAATCTCTTTATATATTTTTATTATTATTATTATTATTATTATTATTATTAATAATAATAATAATAATAATAATAATAATAATAATAATACTATCGGTTACTTGCTACAAATAAACACAAATTAGCAATATGGATATTTGTTTAATATAGTTTGGAAATTACTTTGTATGCAGTTTTCCAAAATATTTTTACATCTTCAAAAATGTTCTAGTAATAAAGCGTTGTGTCCTCACTAAACTGGCATTGACGACTTTCTTTGGGAAGCATCTCTTTGGGTCAGTAATTGTTTTTTTTTTGTTTTTTTTTTTGTATTTTTCCCAGACTAAGTTCTGATACCAGACTTGACTTAAGATGCTGTCCAGTCTCAGGGGACCACATGAACTAGCATAACAGACGGTGAAAATTGCTCTGTTTCGAAATCGACAGGTTTGAAGCCTAGTGTTGGTACAATCCTTGTCTCGGGTTCTGGCTTCTGGAAGAGATTTGGTCCAATATGGTAGCTGAAACAGGCCAGCAATTTTTTTTTTCACATGGAGGTCAACCCTTATCAAGGCCCGGAGGCCACTCAGGGATAAGGGTTATTGCGTGTACAATTGGAGATTTGATAGAGTGTCTTACTTAAGAGGGCAGTTTGTCAGGTATTTGTTTATGTCGGACTTGAAGACATCCAAGTTGTAGTCAGGTGGGAAACAGGCAAACGGAAGAGAGTTCCATAGTCGTGCACTTCTGAGAAAGAAGCTCTGCTCATGGAATCTACGTTTGGATTTAGGCACAGATAAAGAGCGGGGAAAATTATTGACAGTAGTTTCAGCCAGACGGGTGTTTCTCGTGAAAGATTGACGAGGGGGGGGGACCAGAGATTGGAGCTCAGACGAGCACTTGCCATGGAAATAACGATAGAACAAAGACAGGCTCGCAACGTCTCTTTTGTGGGAGAGAGGCTGCAGGGAAAAGAAAAGGGCATCCCCCACTAAGCTACGAAGTCTATTTTATACTCTGTCAAGGCAGGATACGCTGTTTTTAGCAGCTCCTGCCCAGATATGGCAGCAGTTTTCCATCCTTGGACGTACTTGGCTTTTATAAAGATAGAGAATTGCATCAGTAGTGAGATATCTTCTGGAGCCGTAGAAGGATCCCACCATTTTCCCAGCGTCCTTGGCAACAGACCTGATGTATGTGTTCCATTTCAGATTAGGAGTAAAGGTCAAACCCAGAAGCTTGTCAAAACACGACGAGAGCCATCCATTTCAATTAATGCCAGATGGGGATCAGAGCGTTGATGATGTAAAGATAGAAGCTTGGTTTTGGATGCATTAAAAGTAACCAGCCACCTCTTCCCCCACTGTACCATGCACTCAAGATCAGAAGAGAGAGAATTGGAGAGAACCTTGTCATTTACGGCCTTTGATGTGTTGCCATAGATGGCTGTGTCATCAGCATAGATATCAATGAATGATTTAAGTATGTGTTTTGGGAGATCATTGATGTAGATCAGGAAGAGAGTTGGGCCCAGGATGGACCCCTGAGGGACTCCAGCATTAGTTCAGGTTCTAACACCTCTTCTAATCTTAGTAGTAGTCAGGCGGCTGTAAAGCCCCTGACATCTAAAGCAGACCAAGCAGCTCTGCCATGGTGTCACCTTGACTACTTTCCAAAGTACTACTAACTCCTGTAACAAGCTGGATAGTCCAGCTATTAGAGTTGGTTTAGATCGGTAGGAGACAATAGTTCAGTTGAAAGAAGTGCTTTAATTTACAACCCCGCCTCCTTTGAAAATAAAGATGCATTCATATTCGATGATACTAGCTAGATCAGTGAACCTTCAAAATCAGAAGGTCACCTAACTGGACCAGTTGCTGATTAAGGAAGGTTATTGAAACTCTGACACAGTAGCAGCAGCAATAGCACTGGTTTGGACAACAATAAATAACAGTCTATTTCCAACGACCACAAGACAATCAAAATCCAAAAGGTAAAAGAAAACTGCTACTCCAATAAACTGAAGAAGAAGCACTTGGCGTCGCTAACAGTCAGGAGGGTTTGACGATAGTTATTCCGGTGTCGGCACAATTCGATTGGCCGCCCCTCTCCGTTATTCAGAAGACACCAAATTTCTCTAGTTGATAAAGCTATTCTAGCTGGCCATGGGACATCAAAGTCAGTGTCACCAACTCCTACCCTAGTATGGGGAACCCAGTCTCAGTTCACATCCACCTATAAATAACTTACTGACGACAATGTCATTAAGACTGTCCCCAATTTGGTGGAGACCCTTTTTTTCTTTTTCACCCCAAACAAAGCATATTGCCACTTTGATGCAAGGGGCTACTATTTGGAATCATGTCTAACAGATAATTGTAGCGAGATGTTTGTTCACATTACATTTAAATTTCTGCATGAAAGTAGAGTCAGAGTAGAGGGAAAGAGGGAACGGAAATGGAATTCCAAATTCTAGAAGTCCGAGGGAAGAAATCATTAGAGTAGAAGACCTTCTGGCATCTAAGGATTTCCAGAGTTGAAGGAGTGGGATTTTGCTGCTTATCGAGTTGGTTGGGACCGTGTACGTCAAGAGGGCACAAGTGATATGAGCTGAGCAGAGCACATTCCATTAAAGCACTTGTAAAAAAGGCACAGGGATGCAACATTGAGACAATAACACAAAGGTTAAAGCTTGGCTGATTGCATGGGACGTATTGACTTTAGATTCTTTTTGGACCCTGTTTAAAAATAAGAGACTAGTAGTAGATATACTAGCCCAAATGTGGCAACAATATTCCATACATGGGTGAATTGTGGCTTTGTAAAGATGTAGGATGCTTTTTGATGTAAGTAATTTTCTAGCACAATAGAGGGTGAACTGTGATATAATGAAACATTACCTTATATGGATAACTATGCATATTTTAAATTCTTCCGCCTCTTTGGGTAGAACACTGTCGTAAATGTATCTCACCCGCTACTTATTTGGCTATAAAGGAGCTGTTTGTTTGTTTGTAAATAAACAAGCAGCTGAAGTAATGTAAAAGCGGTCGGCGAGTGTTTATTTAAATGGACATTTGTTGAGACCATTTGACTGCACCAGACGGTAGAACTGCTGACTATCAACGTGATGGTTGTAGGTTCAATCTCCGTCTAGGGAAATGTGCTAGTCTAGCCACACTAATGGGTTGTGATACAACGAAACAATACCGTATATATATATATATATATATATATATATATATATATATATATATATATATATAAGCATAAAACAATAGTGTCTGTAGGTAAAAATAAAAAAAAATAATTTATAATATATATATATAAATTATTTATTTAAAAAAAGGTAAAAATAAATAATTTATGACACACACACATATATATATCTATAATATAAAGCTCAATGTGTGTGTGTGTGTGTGTGTGTGTGTATGTGTGTATGGTCACGAATAGGCTCCTATATGGTTGACTATTTTAAAAAACTGATAACATATAATGATAGAAAATGTATCGAGACACAGGAATGGTTATGTTTGATCTGGCAGAACGGTGGTTCATTAAAATTGTGGGGTCTGCGTTCGCGCCTGGTCCACAAAGTATGGAAATAAAAAATTTAAAAATTAAAAAAAAAAACGTTTACAAGTATTTTTGATATAGATGTACATAACAATACTTTGGTAAGTACGTTTTAATTTAAATAGGGATGGTATAATAAAATTGTGGGGTCTGCGTTCGCGCCTGGCCTCCATAGAATGGAAATAGGCACAAACTTTAATAAAGACTTCTCATATCTATCTGCGTAAGTATACTTTGATAATTATGTTTCTGTTTGAAGAAATATGGTATAATAAAATTATGGAGTGTTCGTTCGCACCCGACCTCCATGGAATGGAAATATGTCACAAAGTTTAACAAGTTTTTTTTTAATATAGATCCACAGAATATTGTGATAAGTGTTTCAGTGTGAACAGGTATAGTATAATAAATTATGGGGTTTATCTATTTTATTTTTACTTTCATCATATTTTGCTTTGGTTTTGATACCCCCAAATTCAACCCAAATTTACAACCCTTCCTTTTCATAACCTATCATACTTTCATAAATCAGAGTCGATGTCTACAATTATATATATATATATATATATATATATATATATATATATATATATATATACACTTGTGCCCGATATTATTCATACCCCCCCTTGAAAATTGAGTTTATTAGGTGTAACTTTGTAAGAATTTATTCTTTACGTCCATATTGATACACATTCTTAATACACCTCTTCTGATCATTTTCGTCATTTTAAAATCTCGGGATACTTGTAATAAAAGAAATATACAGCTATTTATAAAATCTGCAATGTTCAAAAATAATCATACCCCCTTATTTTTTCCGTATTAATCGAGTTTCTGACTGTTTGTTTCCTGTTTGATTCTTATTTTGAATGCTTTTATACAACCTTTGATTAATTTCATTTCGTTTTTTGCATTTTTGAGAAATTAAAATGATATCAACTGAAAACCAATAAAAGAATAAAAATTATTAGAATGGGGAAGAAAAAAGAGCTTAGTAATGATCTTAGGACTAAAATTGTGAATTCACATAAGGATGGTTTAGGTTACAAGTCAATTTCCAAGAAATTTGAGGTCCCTACAGCAACAGTACAGAGCATCATCAAAACATTCCAGAGCCACCACACAACAAACAACTTGATTGGTAGAGGAAGGAAAAGGAAACTGTCTGCTAGAGCCACCAGGAATATTGTAAGAAGTGTTAATGCAAATCCAACCACCACTACTAAGGACATTTTAGAAAATCTGGAGTCTTCTGGCATAAAAATATCAAGGCAAACATTGCAAAGGACTCTGCATGAAAATGGCCTGAAAGGAAGAAGACCAAGAAGGACTCCATTGCACACCGGAAAACACCTTGCAGCACGTCTAAAGTTTGCTAGGACCCATGTGAATTCTCCAGAGTCCGTTTTCTCAAGTATTTTGTGGACTGACGAAACAAAAATTGAATTGTTTGGCCATATGGATGCTTCTTACGTTTGGAGGAAGAAAGGAGAAGCTTACAACCCAAAGAACACCATACCCACGGTGAAACATGGTGGTGGTAGCCTAATGTTTTGGGGCTTCTTTTCGGCTAGTGGTCCAGGTAGTTTGGTCAAGATAGATGGAACCATGAAGAAAGAGAAATATTTGGAGATACTCCAGAAAAACATTAGACAGGATGCGGAGAAGCTCCATTTAGGACCAAACTGGGTCCTTCAACAGGATAATGATCCAAAACATACTGCCAAAATAGTCAAGAAATGGTTTGAGGATAATCAAATTAATGTTTTGGAATGGCCTAGCCAGAGTCCTGACCTGAACCCTATCGAAAACCTCTGCCACATATTGAAAACTGAGGTTAAAATGCGGAAACCTAGAAATTTGAGGGATTTGGAGAACTACTGCATTGAAGTATGGTCAAAAATCAGTGTTGATGCTTGTAAAAACCTTATTGAAAAATATCCAAAACGGTTACAGGCAGTTATTAAGAATAAAGGGCATGCTATTGACTATTAGTAAGAGAGGTATGAATAATTTTGAACTAGTGCCATTATTGTTTTTCTTTGTATAAAGTTTCAAACTTGCATAATTTATTTATTTGTTGAGTTTAAATTAAATGCTTATGCTTGATTTATTGTTTGAAATCCCTTTAATATTTCTACCTTCTGGTTTGAGCAATATTCTTATAGAAATCTCAAAGATCCGAGGGGTATGAATAATATCGGGCACAAGTGTATATATATATATATGTAATATATATATATATATTTGTAGTCATCGACATACAGTACTATTTCGTTGTATCACGGCTCATCAGTGCCGCTAGACTAGCACCTCTCCCCGGCTGAGGATTGAATCGCATTGACAGTCGACAGTTCTACCTATCGACCCACGGGAGCGGTGCCCGCAAATAACCTCGCCAAATGTCTATTTAAAACAAACATTCGTCCACCACTTTTATAGTGCTCAAACCACTTATTTACAAACAAACAGCAAGCCTCACATTTTCCTGCCAATTAAGTAGCTGGTGAGATTATTTACGACAGAGCTCTACCCAAAGAGGTGAGCTTATATATATATATATATATATATATATATATATATATATATATATATATATATATATATTAACCAATAGCCATATATATATACATTAACCAATAATAACCACTTCTGACCAAGTCTGACAAAGTTACTGGATCGTTGATACGATTTGGTAGCGGAAACATGTGTAACTAAACAGATAAAACGGTAATAAATTAAAACATTATATATTTGCTCTGCAATAGTATTGAGCTCCTTCTTCAAGTATTACTATTTACCAGTTCTGCTATATATATATATATATATATATCTATATATCTATAAAAGTGAACGTGTCTGTCTGTCTGTCTGTCTGTGTGTCTGTGTGTCTGTCTGTCTGTGTACATTTCCCTACGCAATAACTCTGTCAATTTTTAGTCTATAGACTCGAAATTTGAAATACCGGGTACTGAGATTTGGGAAAATCGATTTGACGGGTGTCAGCCAGAAATTTGGCTGTTAAGGGGTCAAATTTCAACGATTTGACCTTTAAGAACTCTACCAAACTCCTCCGACAATTTTGGGCCTAGACACTTGAAATTTTAGATATAGGTTCCTTGAACCTGGATCTAACTTAATAAAGTGATTTGAGCCCGAAACTATAAATTTTAAGGGGTCATAATAGGGGTCAAAGTTTAAAAAAATTAACCATTTTTTTTGTTTTTTTTGCTTTTTTTGCACAGCATACACCTCCAAACACCCCTGCTAGTACATATATATATAAAGCTCAAATGACCTTATTACGAGTGATGTAACCCATTTTCGTTTTACGACATCCGGTTGCGTATGCGCGCATAAACATTAACCCATAACAACGTAAAAAAAAAATAAACAAAAATCGCTTCTTTTGCAGATTTTGACCTGCGCACTTAAATATTAAAGTTATTATTTCGAAATTATTATTTAACATGGGAAGAGTGGGGGTGTTTTGCAACTATTCTTTATTACAACTATACTGTCGCTTTTTTCTTAAAACTAAACAACTTTAACCCGTTGACAAACATAAGAACAATTGTAGTAAAGCCAAGACTACTACTACTACTACTACTACTACTACTACTCTCTATCCGTCCCTTTTCCTTCCTTCTTTTTTATTTTTTGTTTACAGTTCTAGATACAAAATAGTTGTGTGAGAACGGTGAATTTGTTGACACACTTACTAATCTGTTTCAATATTAGTTTTATTTTATTTTATTTATTTAGGTTTTATTTTTTTGCTTCAGGTTTTATTAATTATTTTTTTTTTTTAGATTTTAAGTTTCTATAACTTGGTTGAAGGATTCCAATATGGCTTTTTATTCTTATATTTCTCATTGGTAGGTTTATGTGCGTTTTTGCTTCTAAATGACTTTCGTCGGCGTTCGATTCGTAGGAAAATCATGTTTAATTTTCTATTTTTGAGCGATTATTCGGAAACATAGGTAACTTTACACGAATAGGAAGGATTTTTTTTTTCATGTTTGAGTGATCCGTCCGTGACTTTTCATTTTAATATACTTTCATAGAAATGTTTCTGTTATGTCAAAAAAAAAAAAAAACCTATTTTCTTTACGTCACAAGTGTCACGCTCGTACATGAATTTCATAGCTAATATAACATACTGACCCAACGGGTCACGGGTAATCTAGTATATATATATATATATATATATATATATATATATATATATATATATATATATCGCTAAGGCAGTAGCAGGCGATATCAATTACCAAGAAGGGGGGGGCTTATACAGTCATTTGCCATATATGTGAGGTTTGGAAGTTTTATGGAAAAGGGCAGCAGAATTGTTGAGAGAAGGGCATGAACAGGGAGGAAGAGAGAGAGAGAGAGAGAGAGAGAGAGAGAGAGAGAGAGAGAGAGAGAGTGAAGATTTTTTTGTTGACCACGACGAAGGAAGAACCGTAACAGTTCTCACTATTATGATATCAAGAGACCTCACCGGAAAGTACTGCATGGACCAGATTCCATTCACCACCCTTCTCTTATTCCTTATTTTATTTCTCCCTTATTTCCTTTCTTTTCTTCATTCCCCCCCTTCTTTCATTCTTATCTTTCTTCCTCCACGTCCCCTTTCCTTTATTATTTCCTTCCTTTTCTTCTTTTTTCTTTTCTTCCTTACTTTTTTCTTCTTTCTTCCCTTCCTTCTTTTCATTCCCCCATTCTTTCCTTCCTTCTCACCTTTCTTCATTCCCTTCTTCTTTTCCTTTTTTATTCTTTCCTTCTTTCCTTTTCCTTCTTTCTCTCTTCCATCACCCTTTCTCTCTTCCATCACCCTTTCTTCTTTATCTATTAATCTATCTATCTTCCGATCGAACCGTGAATCCCTACTCTCACCGTTTATTTCGTATGTCTGTGATTGGTTTCATCGCTTGCAACCAAAGTTGTATGTTTTTAGCTAAAAGCTTTTAGCGAATATTATCACAGCATTTACAGAAAAGTCCATCAAAAAAAAAAAAAAAAAAAATCCAAGAATGTTTGCCACAAAAGCGCTCACAGAATTTCCAATAACATCAAGTCAGTACACTCACACACTTTCACGACATCAACAGATCAATATTCAATAATGATTCGGAAGAATTATTTCTGTAAACAATTTGATTCCTTTTATGGATTCCAGAACATGATAAAATGTAAAACACTTTACAATATTTTAAAGTTCTCTCGTGATTTTGTCAAAAAAGAATTGTCCGGATTTACCTTGTGGCTGATAATAGTGCATAGAAAGGTTTGGTGCTATAACGGAACTGAAAAAAAAAAAAAAAAAAAAGAAAAGGATGGCCGTATAGTGGCCTCCCTAGCCTTTTGTATTCTTTGGATTTTTCAGACTACTGTTGTCACCTTGAGTGTTATTTTCATAATGTTTCGGTCGATGTAACCTCCGATTTTCTTCAGGTGTATCTTGTCAAACTCGAGAATGTTTCTGTCAGAAATCGGGAATATTCCCGTAGAACTCGAGAATCTGCACGGAATTTCGAATGGAACACCTACATTTAATCCACGGGTATAGCATGCTCTCTTTCCAACCAAGAGTCATGACTATGTAGATGTTCTAAATAATTCAAAATTGCATATTAAGTGTCACACCCATACCGGGGATTATATATATATATATATATATATATATATATATATATATATATATATATATATATATATATATATATATAATTACTTTTTACTATAATAATTAACTACCTACAGACACTAGTGTTTCATCCTTTCGGGAATCTTCAGTGCAGGGTGTCACGATTAATACCAGTCGAACGATTTGAACCCCGCAACACGAGACATCTCTGGCTCGATTAGCGAAGACCTAATGCATTCGGCTACCATTAACCGCGTGAAATAACATTGAATTTAAACATCGTAATTTTTAAATGTTCATTTACGTCAGTCAGAGAGTGATCTAATCGTTATACGATGATCTATGCATAAGAGCTAAGTTGGCCGAATTTAATTCAACTGAAAGTGCTCAACGATAAGAAACGAATTTTTTAAAGGGGCTATCACACACACACACACACACACACACACACACACACACACACACACACACACACACACACACACACACACATATATATAACTACTTCATTTACTCACATAAAATTAATATACGAAAGTATAAATTTATGCGTAAACTTTAAGTATTTACTTCAAAAGTTCTCAATACGTAGGTAGAGCTAGTTAGTAAGTTATAACATATATATGGCGATTAAGCTACACTGAATATTCCGCGTTTCATCCACTCTAGGACTCTTCAGGCTTATGCATAATACGACTGTAATCTAAACGATTAGAGGCTTATGCATAAGCCTGAAGAGTCGATGAAACGCGGAATATTCAGTGTGGCTTAATCGCCTCAGCTGGTATGAAAACCTGTGATTACTCAAAATACTCATAAATACAATTTGGATGCTAACTTTGATATCCTTTTCTTTAACTTCCCTTACTGTATGACTTTTAAATCAATCAATTTTTAATTGTGATTTTTCATGTTTCACTGACTTTAGCAAATAAGGTGTAAACCATTATAACTATTTTCTAATATTTTCTCCTCTGAAGAGATGGTAAACATCGAAATCCTATAGGATGAGGAGTTAAAATATTTCTAATGTATTATGTATCTTACATGGAATAATAAAAATCTTTCGATCTGAAACTCAAACTTTTCACGTCATAAATTTTTAAATTCATTGAATGACTAAAAATTTTATATATATATATATATATATATATATATATATATATATATATATATATATATATATATATATATATATTATGCATCTAGAAAAATAGATTTAAGGCTACTAAAATTCATATTAGAATTGTCCTCAAGAACTCGTGGCATAGTGGATCAAGTACTTAGTTAAAATTAGAGTTGTGACTTAAACTCTTCTGGATTAAAAAAAACAATACCTACTTTTTTATTATGGACGATAGTAGCCTATTTTGAGATAGGAGTCATATCAACATTTAATATAAAGCCATGTTTTAGCAAAGGAAGAGAAAGAAGGATATATATATATATATATATATATATATATATATATATATATATATATATATATATATATATTGATATCGCTTAGGTTTTTGAAGCATTTCCCACACAGAAAGTTGTTGAGATGCTTGAAAAGATAGTAGTCGGTAGGTGAGAGGTCTGGAGAGTATGACGGATGAGGCAGAGTCTCGTAGCCCAATTCGTTCAACTTCTTCAGGGTCAGTTTAGCAACGTGCAGTCAGGCAAGAAGAATTTGGCCTTTTCTGTTGACTAATGATGGGTGTTGTTGTCGAAGTTTCTGATACATTTCATCCATTTGTTGACAATACTTCCCTGCTGTTATCGTTTCGCCCGAATTAAAAAAAAAAAAATCTGTAATATATGAGAATGGTCGCAGACCACCAAAGTCAGCATGACCTTCTTTTGGTGCAACTCTGGCACTGGAAAGTGTTGTGGAGCTTCGTTGTCGTCTAACCACTCAGGTAAGCGTCGTCAGTTGTCATAAAGAACCCACTTTTCATCGCAGGTCGCAGCCGATCGAGAAACGTGTCGTTATTGTTGCGTAAAAGAATGGAAGATAACTCTTCATAGTAGCGTTTCTTTTGGTTGTCTTTCCATTTATGAGTCATTCATTAATCAAGTTTTTGTTCGTTTTTCCGATCTCTTTCAAGTGGCTGGAAATCGTCTGATTCAGAAGTTCTTGAACAGTTTTGCGCGGATTGGCTTTGACTAAGGCTCTTAATTGTTGTCAACATCCGATGGCCAAAACCTATACTCATCATTTTCAAGACTCTCGTCGCCGCCACGAAATTTCTTGAACCACCATTGTGCTGCCCGTTCAGTAGTGGTTTCTGGGCTAAATGTTTTATTAATATCGTAAGCTGTTTCAGCAGCTTTTTGCCCTTGCTTGAATGGAAATAAGAAAATTGTGCGAATTTGCTTTTTTTTCCATCTTGTATTCAACGATCTGAAAAGAAGACATAACTGTTTTAATACGACTGTAGTTTAAACGATTAGAGATAGCAAATAATTCTCTCTAAAATAATAATAGTAAAGGTATTTGAAAATATATAATTTAAAATCAAAATTAAAAATTCTGTAAAAACCTTCTTGTCAACCTAATATATATATATATATATATATATATATATATATATATATATATATATATATATATATATATATTTATTGTTTTTGTCTATTGATATTCATATTTGAAATACTTTTTTTAATTATTTAAAAATGGTGAATACTCTGACGAACTACAAGCACTTGTACCCCCACGACGTAAACACCCTCGATAAACCCGACTGGCAGCTAAATCCCACTCCCACACAGTAGATATCCCTAGATGTAAAAGAGCTTTCTACTCCAGTAGTTTCTTCCCCAGAACCGCTAGACTTTAGAATTCCATTCCAGGGCCCTGTTTCCCCAACTGTACTGACGTGCAGAAGTTCAAGTGTAACGTGAACCCACATCTTGCTGCCCAAATCCCTACATAGTACCCCAGTAGTTGTTCCCCCTGATAGTAGCCCCCTACACCAAAGTGGCAATGTGCTTTGTTTGGGGTGAAAATGTAAAAAATAAAAAAAGAAAAGAAAAAGAAAATACAACTTTATTATATGTGAGTAATGAAATTGAATTCATCTGCAAACGATCTAGCTAATTTGCATATTCTTTTAACATTCATTTTAATCAATTCCCTATTAGTTTTTTTTTTTCGGTTTTCTTATGGAAGGATCATCTTTAGTTAACTTTTACATGCAATTATATTCATGCAGATATTTTACATGATTTATACTTGCGTAATATTTGCATAAAAAGCTTATAGTAAACACAAACCTCTTTCTGTATATATTTATATATACATATATACATTTGTTTGAAAAAATTTTGCCTACCAAACTCCTCTGTCAGTTTTTGAACTACAAACATGGAATTTAATATATAGGCTATTCGAACCCATGCGGAATTTTATATTTGTGTTTTAGCCGGGGAAAATCAGTGCAAAAGTGTGAAAATAAAAAAAAAATAATGGAATTTACCAAGTGAAGATCGAACGACGGCATTACGAATATGCATGCGTAACGTAATAGCTATTGGTTCATGTTTTAATTTTTAGCCTTGCAGCAAACATGCCTTCATAGCTCAGGCAATAACGCCTTCATAGCTCAGGAAAAAGTAAATCGTAAGCTAAACGTTTTGGTTTCGATTCGCATGAGTCATTTTTTAAAAACTTTTTAAATCATTGCTATATATTGGGTTTAATTTTTTTTTTTTTTTTTTTACACAGTGATCACCACTTATCAAGGCCCGGAAGCCACTCAGGGATAAGGGTTATTGCAAGTACATCACGTTAGTGAGGAGATTTTATGAAGTGTTTAATTAGGGGGGCGGTTCATCAGGAATTTGTTAACATTAGACTTGAAGACATCCAAGTTGTAGTCCGGAGGGAAGCAGGCAGACGGAACAGAGTTCCACAGGCGTGCAGTTCTAAGAAAGAAGCTTTGCTCATGGAATCTGCGTTTTGATTTAGGCACAGATATAGAGTGGGGGAAATTTTTCACAGTGGATTCAGCTAGACGGGTGTTTTTCGTGAAAGTTTGGCGAGGGGGGACCAGGGATTGGAGTTCAGACGAGCACCTGCCATGAAAATAACGATAAAACAAGGATAGGCTCGCAACGTCTCTTCTGTGGGAGAGAGGTTGCAGGGTAGAGAAAAGGGCATCCCCCACTAAACCACAAAGTCTATTTTGTACTCTGTCAAGGCATGATAGGCTGTTTTTGGCAGCTCCTGCCCAGATATGGCAACAGTATTCCATCCTTGGCCGTACTTGGCTTTTATATAGATAGAGAATTGCATCAGTAGTGAGATATCTTCTGGAGCGGTAGAAGGATCCCACCATCTTTCCTGCGACCTTGGCAACAGACTTGATGTACGTGTTCCATTTCAGATCAGGAGTAAAGGTCAAACCCAGAAGCTTGTCAAAACACGGGGCCTCACCCAGACGAGAGCCATCCATCACAATTGATGCCAGCTGGGGATCAGAGCGTTGATGATGTAAGGATAGGAGTTTGGTTTTAGATGCATTAAAGGTAACTAGCCACATCTTCCCCCACTGAACCACGCGCTCGAGATCAGAGGAGAGAGAATCCGAGAGAACTTCGTCATTTACAGCCTTTGATGTGTTGCCGTAGATGGTCGTGTCATCAGCATAGATGTCAACGAATGATTTAAGTATGTGTTTAGGGAGGTCATTGATGTAGATCAGGAAGAGAGTTGGGCCGAGGATTGACCCCTGAGGGACTCCAGCATTTATATTGCAGGCCTCCGATTTTTGTCCATCTACCACTACTCTTATGAGCCTATCGGAGAGAAATGATTTAATGATTGAGAAAACATTTCCAGTTATACCGTAGCTGGAAATCTTGTGAAGTAGACCCTTATGCCATACTTTGTCAAAGGCCTTTGATATGTCAAGAGCAATTGCCCTAGAAAGGAAGCCTTTGTCAAGAGATTCACTAATCCTGTGGGATATAACCGTCAGCACATCTGCGGTAGATCTTGCAGAGCAGAAACCATATTGTGTGTCACTAAGAAGGTTGTTTCTGCTGAGGTGGTTGACTATTTCTCTATTTAATATTGATTCCAGTAACTTACTCATAACACAGAGAAGACTTATTGGTCTGTATTGAGAGGGAGATGACTTATCACCTGAATTCTTAAATACAGGGCAAACTGATGAGGTCTTCCAGGGGGTCGGAAAGCACTTCTCCTTAAGGCAGCGCTTAAATAGTTTCGTAAGTATGGGAGCAAGTTCTCGTTGAAGCTTTTTTAACACTATAATTGGGATGCCATCAAGGCCAGTTGCTTTACTGGAATCTAGGTTTTTTATTAGCTTGGCGACCTCATGCACGGATATTTGTATATTACCTAGCTTGTTCTGTGTTATAGGAGGAAATATGGGGAGTTGATGGCCTTTGTCGCATAGGGTAGAATTAGCTGCAAAGTTCTTTGCAAATAGTTTGGCCTTGTCTGACGCTGACGAGATAACCTCTGGTCCATTGATAATGGTTGGGATAGAACGCACACTTCTGTTCAGGATCCTATTTGTTATTTGCCAAAACTGGTGGGAACCAAGCCACTAATCAGCTACCTTGGATTTAACAGACTGGGCATATAGCTCTCTTGCATTTTTTATTACTCTTTTACAGTGGTTGCTGGCAGTCCTGAAAGCAGCTTTAGTCTCAGTGCATCTATTACGTTGGTAGTTATGGAAAAAGTGATTTCTGTGCGCGATAGCAGCAGCACATTCTGGGGAGAACCATGGCTGGCTGTTAGGTTTTTGTTGGAATTCTTTTGATGGTATGAATTGGTCTATGCCTACAATTAACCATTCGGTCAGATCTGATACTATAGAGGACACTTCCTTTTTAAACATGGAGTGCAGAGGTAAATCAGATATGAATGTACGGAAGCTATCCCAGTCAGCCATAGAGTATCGGTATACAGTACGGTGGAGGGGTACGTCTGATGGCTTCTTACACTTTGTTTTTATCTTAACTGATAGGACGGAGTGGTCGGAGGATCCTAAAGGAGAATGAACGGAACATGAACATAGCTCAGGGGAAGTTGAAAGAAAAAGGTCTAAGAGGCTTGCATATTGATTGGGTGTATCGGGCACACGGGTGGGTTCGCGAACAATCTGAGTGAGGTCATAAGCAATGGCAAAATCATGACAAAACCTCCCCTCATCATCTGTCTTATTTGAATGGGTCAGCCATTCCACGTTATGGACGTTGAAGTCACCACAGATGTGGATGTTAGCCGAGGGATGTGAAGACAGTATGTGGTCTATTTTCTCAGATATGCATATAAAGATAGTAACTCCGCTGTTGTGGGGCCTATAGAGGGCAAATATAAATGCAGTGGTGTTAGCAAGTGCAACCCTGAAGCACATATAGGGTAAATTAGGATCTTCTCTAGAGATATCCCTGCCACATGGGAAGCCATCCTTAATGTAGGCACATATTCCATGCCCATGGCGATCTTGGGAGTCAGATTTAGCTGTTAAATTGGAGTATCCATTAATTATGAACTCATCTAGGGAAGTGGTCGGCCCTATTCCAGTTTCACATAGAAATAATATGTCCGGTTTCGTCTCCTGTAATTGGGTTTCAACCTCTGGAAGGTTGGAACGTAGACCCCTGATATTGGAGAAGGAGACCTGGTAGTAGGGGTCTACGCTGGAAGATGGGGTTCTAGGTTTAATCGAGTTTTTTTTCTGGAGATATTTCATGTTGAGGTTTGGGGATTTGTGGAATAGGTCGGCATACTTGGTTGGAGCAGTACAGAGAGGGAAAGTAAGAGAGAAAAAGACAGGAAATTTTTTTTTTTTTATTTGTAGCACACGAAAAGGTAAAGCCGTAACAATTACCCACTAGTATGGCATCGAGAGGCCCCACCAGAGACTACTGCATGGTCCAGATCCACTCACCAAATGGCAATACAGCAGTCCCAGTACTTTGCGCCTGCTGATAGGACAGCCTCCTTAGTGGTTAATCCAAGGTTCGGGTCCCTGACTATCAGGCGGATAACGTCAGCCCAGACAAAACGTTTACCTCCAGCACCCTTACTAGTGACATGGCAACAAGGACAGACAAAGACAGAAAAATATCCGACATCTCAGACTACTGGTCACCAAGTAGTACCGACCTTTAAGCAGCTTTTTCTTCACCCTTTGTCAGAAACATCACTCATTGAATGAGGACTGAATGACAAAATAGGAGAAGCGAGAGTTACTGGAGCTGCCGATAACACATCCACTGTATTATCTACTCTCCATTTAAAAAAAAAAAAAAAAAAAAGGGGTGGGAAAGGGGAATGGGTACAAGTGACTTATATCAAAGTAGTAAGTCCGGTGCGAACTTAATAATTCATGGCATTTTGGTGATAATCTCCCCTCCCATATTAATGGGTGGAAGTTTGTCGTTATCTATCTAGTTTGAATCATAAAAGTTTCATCTTATAATTAATTAAAATCCAATAATTAACTATTATCAATTTGTAAAGACTGCTTAATATTAATTTACATTAGAGTTTAAATAATTTTTCAAGGTTTTAATTTAGGAGGTCCGTTTTCATGAGTGACTTTCTTTGCGCTGTATTATATTTCGAATGTACTTGAACATAAGGCTAACTATATAAGGTAGGATTCGGAAACTAGAAGAAAATATTTTCAATACAGGCAAGCTTGCAGTAATAGTATATATTAAGTATACTACTTAAATAAAGTCCTAAGTTTATCTACTCTAGAGAATAATTTCCGGCATTTTTTTTTTTTTTTATCGTTAGTTGCCGGCATTTTGTTTGTTTTAAAACGTTCAGCTTTGTAGCAGGAGGGCTGGACGGATAATACGGAATACAGACAAAAAGACAGGAGAAATGCAGACAAAATACATAAAACACGAAAAGCAAATTTAAAACAATGTAACAAAACATTTAGGATTAGTTTAAAAAAAAAAAAATAAATAAATAAAAATACTTAACGTTTTTGCACTAGAGATTCCGCCAGCGGTTTTTTTTTTATCAACTGTTAGCTAGCATATGGCTTACTAGAGTGACAGGAGATTTCTATTTCCGGATGACTTGATCGAGTGCCTATCTATAGAATAAAAGTCGTAACGTTTCTATGTGTAAACAATATCTAATTTACATTTTTTTTTTGTTAAAAAAAAAAAAAAAAAAATTCTAGCTTTTTTTTTTTATAAAGTCCTAAGTTTATCTACTCTAGAGAATAATTTCCGGCATTTTTTTTTTTTTTTTTTATCGTTAGTTGCCGGCATTTTGTTTGTTTTAAAACGTTCAGCTTTGTAGCAGGAGGGCTGGACGGATAATACGGAATACAGACAAAAAGACAGGAGAAATGCAGACAAAATACATAAAACACGAAAAGCAAATTTAAAACAATGTAACCAAAACATTTAGGATTAGTTTAAAAAAAAAAAAAATAAATAAATAAAAATACTTAACGTTTTTGCACTAGAGATTCCGCCAGCGGTTTTTTTTTATCAACTGTTAGCTAGCATATGGCTTACTAGAGTGACAGGAGATTTCTATTTCCGGATGACTTGATCGAGTGCCTATCTATAGAATAAAAGTCGTAACGTTTCTATGTGTAAACAATATCTAATTTACATTTTTTTTTTGTTAAAAAAAAAAAAAAAAAAAAATTCTAGCTTTTTTTTTTATAAAGTCCTAAGTTTATCTACTCTAGAGAATAATTTCCGGCATTTTTTTTTTTTTTATCGTTAGTTGCCGGCATTTTGTTTGTTTTAAAACGTTCAGCTTTGTAGCAGGAGGGCTGGACGGATAATACGGAATACAGACAAAAAGACAGGAGAAATGCAGACAAAATACATAAAACACGAAAAGCAAATTTAAAACAATGTAACAAAACATTTAGGATTAGTTTAAAAAAAAAAAAAATAAATAAATAAAAATACTTAACGTTTTTGCACTAGAGATTCCGCCAGCGGTTTTTTTTTATCAACTGTTAGCTAGCATATGGCTTACTAGAGTGACAGGAGATTTCTATTTCCGGATGACTTGATCGAGTGCCTATCTATAGAATAAAAGTCGTAACGTTTCTATGTGTAAACAATATCTAATTTACATTTTTTTTTTGTTAAAAAAAAAAAAAAAAAAATTCTAGCTTTTTTTTTTATAAAGTCCTAAGTTTATCTACTCTAGAGAATAATTTCCGGCATTTTTTTTTTTTTTTTTATCGTTAGTTGCCGGCATTTTGTTTGTTTTAAAACGTTCAGCTTTGTAGCAGGAGGGCT
Source organism: Euprymna scolopes (assembly GCF_053919585.1). Taxonomy (NCBI): domain Eukaryota; kingdom Metazoa; phylum Mollusca; class Cephalopoda; order Sepiida; family Sepiolidae; genus Euprymna; species Euprymna scolopes. The sequence goes on from NC_136483.1 coordinate 184,935,176, forward strand.
GGACGGATAATACGGAATACAGACAAAAAGACAGGAGAAATGCAGACAAAATACATAAAACACGAAAAGCAAATTTAAAACAATGTAACCAAAACATTTAGGATTAGTTTAAAAAAAAAAAAAATAAATAAATAAAAATACTTAACGTTTTTGCACTAGAGATTCCGCCAGCGGTTTTTTTTTTATCAACTGTTAGCTAGCATATGGCTTACTAGAGTGACAGGAGATTTCTATTTCCGGATGACTTGATCGAGTGCCTATCTATAGAATAAAAGTCGTAACGTTTCTATGTGTAAACAATATCTAATTTACATTTTTTTTTTGTTAAAAAAAAAAAAAAAAAAATTCTAGCTTTTTTTTTTTATAAAGTCCTAAGTTTATCTACTCTAGAGAATAATTTCCGGCATTTTTTTTTTTTTTTTTTATCGTTAGTTGCCGGCATTTTGTTTGTTTTAAAACGTTCAGCTTTGTAGCAGGAGGGCTGGACGGATAATACGGAATACAGACAAAAAGACAGGAGAAATGCAGACAAAATACATAAAACACGAAAAGCAAATTTAAAACAATGTAACCAAAACATTTAGGATTAGTTTAAAAAAAAAATAAATAAATAAATAAAAATACTTAACGTTTTTGCACTAGAGATTCCGCCAGCGGTTTTTTTTTTTATCAACTGTTAGCTAGCATATGGCTTACTAGAGTGACAGGAGATTTCTATTTCCGGATGACTTGATCGAGTGCCTATCTATAGAATAAAAGTCGTAACGTTTCTATGTGTAAACAATATCTAATTTACATTTTTTTTTTGTTAAAAAAAAAAAAAAAAAAAAATTCTAGCTTTTTTTTTTATAAAGTCCTAAGTTTATCTACTCTAGAGAATAATTTCCGGCATTTTTTTTTTTTATCGTTAGTTGCCGGCATTTTGTTTGTTTTAAAACGTTCAGCTTTGTAGCAGGAGGGCTGGACGGATAATACGGAATACAGACAAAAAGACAGGAGAAATGCAGACAAAATACATAAAACACGAAAAGCAAATTTAAAACAATGTAACAAAACATTTAGGATTAGTTTAAAAAAAAAAAAAAAAATAAATAAAAATACTTAACGTTTTTGCACTAGAGATTCCGCCAGCGGTTTTTTTTTATCAACTGTTAGCTAGCATATGGCTTACTAGAGTGACAGGAGATTTCTATTTCCGGATGACTTGATCGAGTGCCTATCTATAGAATAAAAGTCGTAACGTTTCTATGTGTAAACAATATCTAATTTACATTTTTTTTTTGTTAAAAAAAAAAAAAAAAAAATTCTAGCTTTTTTTTTTATAAAGTCCTAAGTTTATCTACTCTAGAGAATAATTTCCGGCATTTTTTTTTTTTTTATCGTTAGTTGCCGGCATTTTGTTTGTTTTAAAACGTTCAGCTTTGTAGCAGGAGGGCTGGACGGATAATACGGAATACAGACAAAAAGACAGGAGAAATGCAGACAAAATACATAAAACACGAAAAGCAAATTTAAAACAATGTAACAAAACATTTAGGATTAGTTTAAAAAAAAAATAAATAAATAAATAAAAATACTTAACGTTTTTGCACTAGAGATTCCGCCAGCGGTTTTTTTTTTATCAACTGTTAGCTAGCATATGGCTTACTAGAGTGACAGGAGATTTCTATTTCCGGATGACTTGATCGAGTGCCTATCTATAGAATAAAAGTCGTAACGTTTCTATGTGTAAACAATATCTAATTTACATTTTTTTTTGTTAAAAAAAAAAAAAAAAAAATTCTAGCTTTTTTTTTTATAAAGTCCTAAGTTTATCTACTCTAGAGAATAATTTCCGGCATTTTTTTTTTTTTTATCGTTAGTTGCCGGCATTTTGTTTGTTTTAAAACGTTCAGCTTTGTAGCAGGAGGGCTGGACGGATAATACGGAATACAGACAAAAAGACAGGAGAAATGCAGACAAAATACATAAAACACGAAAAGCAAATTTAAAACAATGTAACAAAACATTTAGGATTAGTTTAAAAAAAAAAAAATAAATAAATAAAAATACTTAACGTTTTTGCACTAGAGATTCCGCCAGCGGTTTTTTTTTTATCAACTGTTAGCTAGCATATGGCTTACTAGAGTGACAGGAGATTTCTATTTCCGGATGACTTGATCGAGTGCCTATCTATAGAATAAAAGTCGTAACGTTTCTATGTGTAAACAATATCTAATTTACATTTTTTTTTGTTAAAAAAAAAAAAAAAAAAATTCTAGCTTTTTTTTTTTATAAAGTCCTAAGTTTATCTACTCTAGAGAATAATTTCCGGCATTTTTTTTTTTTTTTTTATCGTTAGTTGCCGGCATTTTGTTTGTTTTAAAACGTTCAGCTTTGTAGCAGGAGGGCTGGACGGATAATACGGAATACAGACAAAAAGACAGGAGAAATGCAGACAAAATACATAAAACACGAAAAGCAAATTTAAAACAATGTAACCAAAACATTTAGGATTAGTTTAAAAAAAAAAAAAATAAATAAATAAAAATACTTAACGTTTTTGCACTAGAGATTCCGCCAGCGGTTTTTTTTTTATCAACTGTTAGCTAGCATATGGCTTACTAGAGTGACAGGAGATTTCTATTTCCGGATGACTTGATCGAGTGCCTATCTATAGAATAAAAGTCGTAACGTTTCTATGTGTAAACAATATCTAATTTACATTTTTTTTTTGTTAAAAAAAAAAAAAAAAAAATTCTAGCTTTTTTTTTTTATAAAGTCCTAAGTTTATCTACTCTAGAGAATAATTTCCGGCATTTTTTTTTTTTTTTTATCGTTAGTTGCCGGCATTTTGTTTGTTTTAAAACGTTCAGCTTTGTAGCAGGAGGGCTGGACGGATAATACGGAATACAGACAAAAAGACAGGAGAAATGCAGACAAAATACATAAAACACGAAAAGCAAATTTAAAACAATGTAACCAAAACATTTAGGATTAGTTTAAAAAAAAAAAAAAAAAATAAATAAAAATACTTAACGTTTTTGCACTAGAGATTCCGCCAGCGGTTTTTTTTTTATCAACTGTTAGCTAGCATATGGCTTACTAGAGTGACAGGAGATTTCTATTTCCGGATGACTTGATCGAGTGCCTATCTATAGAATAAAAGTCGTAACGTTTCTATGTGTAAACAATATCTAATTTACATTTTTTTTTGTTAAAAAAAAAAAAAAAAAAAAATTCTAGCTTTTTTTTTTATAAAGTCCTAAGTTTATCTACTCTAGAGAATAATTTCCGGCATTTTTTTTTTTTTTATCGTTAGTTGCCGGCATTTTGTTTGTTTTAAAACGTTCAGCTTTGTAGCAGGAGGGCTGGACGGATAATACGGAATACAGACAAAAAGACAGGAGAAATGCAGACAAAATACATAAAACACGAAAAGCAAATTTAAAACAATGTAACAAAACATTTAGGATTAGTTTAAAAAAAAAAAAAAAAATAAATAAAAATACTTAACGTTTTTGCACTAGAGATTCCGCCAGCGGTTTTTTTTTTATCAACTGTTAGCTAGCATATGGCTTACTAGAGTGACAGGAGATTTCTATTTCCGGATGACTTGATCGAGTGCCTATCTATAGAATAAAAGTCGTAACGTTTCTATGTGTAAACAATATCTAATTTACATTTTTTTTTGTTAAAAAAAAAAAAAAAAAAATTCTAGCTTTTTTTTTTATAAAGTCCTAAGTTTATCTACTCTAGAGAATAATTTCCGGCATTTTTTTTTTTTTTTTATCGTTAGTTGCCGGCATTTTGTTTGTTTTAAGACGTTCAGCTTTGTAGCAGGAGGGCTGGACGGATAATACGGAATACAGACAAAAAGACAGGAGAAATGCAGACAAAATACATAAAACACGAAAAGCAAATTTAAAACAATGTAACAAAACATTTAGGATTAGTTTAAAAAAAAAAAAAATAAATAAATAAAAATACTTAACGTTTTTGCACTAGAGATTCCGCCAGCGGTTTTTTTTTTATCAACTGTTAGCTAGCATATGGCTTACTAGAGTGACAGGAGATTTCTATTTCCGGATGACTTGATCGAGTGCCTATCTATAGAATAAAAGTCGTAACGTTTCTATGTGTAAACAATATCTAATTTACATTTTTTTTTTGTTAAAAAAAAAAAAAAAAAAAATTCTAGCTTTTTTTTTTATAAAGTCCTAAGTTTATCTACTCTAGAGAATAATTTCCGGCATTTTTTTTTTTTTTATCGTTAGTTGCCGGCATTTTGTTTGTTTTAAAACGTTCAGCTTTGTAGCAGGAGGGCTGGACGGATAATACGGAATACAGACAAAAAGACAGGAGAAATGCAGACAAAATACATAAAACACGAAAAGCAAATTTAAAACAATGTAACAAAACATTTAGGATTAGTTTAAAAAAAAAAAAAATAAATAAATAAAAATACTTAACGTTTTTGCACTAGAGATTCCGCCAGCGGTTTTTTTTTTATCAACTGTTAGCTAGCATATGGCTTACTAGAGTGACAGGAGATTTCTATTTCCGGATGACTTGATCGAGTGCCTATCTATAGAATAAAAGTCGTAACGTTTCTATGTGTAAACAATATCTAATTTACATTTTTTTTTTGTTAAAAAAAAAAAAAAAAAATTCTAGCTTTTTTTTTTTATAAAGTCCTAAGTTTATCTACTCTAGAGAATAATTTCCGGCATTTTTTTTTTTTTTTTTTATCGTTAGTTGCCGGCATTTTGTTTGTTTTAAAACGTTCAGCTTTGTAGCAGGAGGGCTGGACGGATAATACGGAATACAGACAAAAAGACAGGAGAAATGCAGACAAAATACATAAAACACGAAAAGCAAATTTAAAACAATGTAACCAAAACATTTAGGATTAGTTTAAAAAAAAAAAAAATAAATAAATAAAAATACTTAACGTTTTTGCACTAGAGATTCCGCCAGCGGTTTTTTTTTTATCAACTGTTAGCTAGCATATGGCTTACTAGAGTGACAGGAGATTTCTATTTCCGGATGACTTGATCGAGTGCCTATCTATAGAATAAAAGTCGTAACGTTTCTATGTGTAAACAATATCTAATTTACATTTTTTTTTGTTAAAAAAAAAAAAAAAAAAATTCTAGCTTTTTTTTTTTATAAAGTCCTAAGTTTATCTACTCTAGAGAATAATTTCCGGCATTTTTTTTTTTTTTTTATCGTTAGTTGCCGGCATTTTGTTTGTTTTAAAACGTTCAGCTTTGTAGCAGGAGGGCTGGACGGATAATACGGAATACAGACAAAAAGACAGGAGAAATGCAGACAAAATACATAAAACACGAAAAGCAAATTTAAAACAATGTAACCAAAACATTTAGGATTAGTTTAAAAAAAAAAAAATAAATAAATAAAAATACTTAACGTTTTTGCACTAGAGATTCCGCCAGCGGTTTTTTTTTTATCAACTGTTAGCTAGCATATGGCTTACTAGAGTGACAGGAGATTTCTATTTCCGGATGACTTGATCGAGTGCCTATCTATAGAATAAAAGTCGTAACGTTTCTATGTGTAAACAATATCTAATTTACATTTTTTTTTTGTTAAAAAAAAAAAAAAAAATTCTAGCTTTTTTTTTTTATAAAGTCCTAAGTTTATCTACTCTAGAGAATAATTTCCGGCATTTTTTTTTTTTTTTATCGTTAGTTGCCGGCATTTTGTTTGTTTTAAAACGTTCAGCTTTGTAGCAGGAGGGCTGGACGGATAATACGGAATACAGACAAAAAGACAGGAGAAATGCAGACAAAATACATAAAACACGAAAAGCAAATTTAAAACAATGTAACCAAAACATTTAGGATTAATTTAAAAAAAAAAAAAATAAATAAATAAAAATACTTAACGTTTTTGCACTAGAGATTCCGCCAGCGGTTTTTTTTTTTATCAACTGTTAGCTAGCATATGGCTTACTAGAGTGACAGGAGATTTCTATTTCCGGATGACTTGATCGAGTGCCTATCTATAGAATAAAAGTCGTAACGTTTCTATGTGTAAACAATATCTAATTTACATTTTTTTTTTGTTAAAAAAAAAAAAAAAAAAAATTCTAGCTTTTTTTTTTATAAAGTCCTAAGTTTATCTACTCTAGAGAATAATTTCCGGCATTTTTTTTTTTTTATCGTTAGTTGCCGGCATTTTGTTTGTTTTAAAACGTTCAGCTTTGTAGCAGGAGGGCTGGACGGATAATACGGAATACAGACAAAAAGACAGGAGAAATGCAGACAAAATACATAAAACACGAAAAGCAAATTTAAAACAATGTAACAAAACATTTAGGATTAGTTTAAAAAAAAAAAAAAAAAATAAATAAAAATACTTAACGTTTTTGCACTAGAGATTCCGCCAGCGGTTTTTTTTTTATCAACTGTTAGCTAGCATATGGCTTACTAGAGTGACAGGAGATTTCTATTTCCGGATGACTTGATCGAGTGCCTATCTATAGAATAAAAGTCGTAACGTTTCTATGTGTAAACAATATCTAATTTACATTTTTTTTTTGTTAAAAAAAAAAAAAAAAAAATTCTAGCATTTTTTTTTATAAAGTCCTAAGTTTATCTACTCTAGAGAATAATTTCCGGCATTTTTTTTTTTTTTTATCGTTAGTTGCCGGCATTTTGTTTGTTTTAAAACGTTCAGCTTTGTAGCAGGAGGGCTGGACGGATAATACGGAATACAGACAAAAAGACAGGAGAAATGCAGACAAAATACATAAAACACGAAAAGCAAATTTAAAACAATGTAACAAAACATTTAGGATTAGTTTAAAAAAAAAAAAAAATAAATAAAAATACTTAACGTTTTTGCACTAGAGATTCCGCCAGCGGTTTTTTTTTTATCAACTGTTAGCTAGCATATGGCTTACTAGAGTGACAGGAGATTTCTATTTCCGGATGACTTGATCGAGTGCCTATCTATAGAATAAAAGTCGTAACGTTTTTAATGTGTAAACAATATCTAATTTACATTTTTTTTTTGTTAAAAAAAAAAAAAAAAAAATTCTAGCTTTTTTTTTTATAAAGTCCTAAGTTTATCTACTCTAGAGAATAATTTCCGGCATTTTTTTTTTTTTTATCGTTAGTTGCCGGCATTTTGTTTGTTTTAAAACGTTCAGCTTTGTAGCAGGAGGGCTGGACGGATAATACGGAATACAGACAAAAAGACAGGAGAAATGCAGACAAAATACATAAAACACGAAAAGCAAATTTAAAACAATGTAACAAAACATTTAGGATTAGTTTAAAAAAAAAAAAAATAAATAAAAATACTTAACGTTTTTGCACTAGAGATTCCGCCAGCGGTTTTTTTTTTATCAACTGTTAGCTAGCATATGGCTTACTAGAGTGACAGGAGATTTCTATTTCCGGATGACTTGATCGAGTGCCTATCTATAGAATAAAAGTCGTAACGTTTCTATGTGTAAACAATATCTAATTTACATTTTTTTTTTGTTAAAAAAAAAAAAAAAAAATTCTAGCTTTTTTTTTTATAAAGTCCTAAGTTTATCTACTCTAGAGAATAATTTCCGGCATTTTTTTTTTTTTTTTATCGTTAGTTGCCGGCATTTTGTTTGTTTTAAAACGTTCAGCTTTGTAGCAGGAGGGCTGGACGGATAATACAGAATACAGACAAAAAGACAGGAGAAATGCAGACAAAATATATAAAACACGAAAAGCAAATTTAAAACAATGTAACAAAACATTTAGGATTAGTTTAAAAAAAAAAAAATAAATAAATAAAAATACTTAACGTTTTTGCACTAGAGATTCCGCCAGCGGTTTTTTTTTTATCAACTGTTAGCTAGCATATGGCTTACTAGAGTGACAGGAGATTTCTATTTCCGGATGACTTGATCGAGTGCCTATCTATAGAATAAAAGTCGTAACGTTTCTATGTGTAAACAATATCTAATTTACATTTTTTTTTTGTTAAAAAAAAAAAAAAAAAATTCTAGCTTTTTTTTTTTATAAAGTCCTAAGTTTATCTACTCTAGAGAATAATTTCCGGCATTTTTTTTTTTTTTTTATCGTTAGTTGCCGGCATTTTGTTTGTTTTAAAACGTTCAGCTTTGTAGCAGGAGGGCTGGACGGATAATACGGAATACAGACAAAAAGACAGGAGAAATGCAGACAAAATACATAAAACACGAAAAGCAAATTTAAAACAATGTAACAAAACATTTAGGATTAGTTTAAAAAAAAAAAAATAAATAAATAAAAATACTTAACGTTTTTGCACTAGAGATTCCGCCAGCGGTTTTTTTTTTATCAACTGTTAGCTAGCATATGGCTTACTAGAGTGACAGGAGATTTCTATTTCCGGATGACTTGATCGAGTGCCTATCTATAGAATAAAAGTCGTAACGTTTCTATGTGTAAACAATATCTAATTTACATTTTTTTTTGTTAAAAAAAAAAAAAAAAAAAAATTCTAGCTTTTTTTTTTATAAAGTCCTAAGTTTATCTACTCTAGAGAATAATTTCCGGCATTTTTTTTTTTTTTATCGTTAGTTGCCGGCATTTTGTTTGTTTTAAAACGTTCAGCTTTTAGCAGGAGGGCTGGACGGATAATACGGAATACAGACAAAAAGACAGGAGAAATGCAGACAAAATACATAAAACACGAAAAGCAAATTTAAAACAATGTAACAAAACATTTAGGATTAGTTTAAAAAAAAAAAAAAAATAAATAAAAATACTTAACGTTTTTGCACTAGAGATTCCGCCAGCGGTTTTTTTTTATCAACTGTTAGCTAGCATATGGCTTACTAGAGTGACAGGAGATTTCTATTTCCGGATGACTTGATCGAGTGCCTATCTATAGAATAAAAGTCGTAACGTTTCTATGTGTAAACAATATCTAATTTACATTTTTTTTTTGTTAAAAAAAAAAAAAAAAAAAATTCTAGCTTTTTTTTTTATAAAGTCCTAAGTTTATCTACTCTAGAGAATAATTTCCGGCATTTTTTTTTTTTTATCGTTAGTTGCCGGCATTTTGTTTGTTTTAAAACGTTCAGCTTTGTAGCAGGAGGGCTGGACGGATAATACGGAATACAGACAAAAAGACAGGAGAAATGCAGACAAAATACATAAAACACGAAAAGCAAATTTAAAACAATGTAACAAAACATTTAGGATTAGTTTAAAAAAAAAAAAAATAAATAAATAAAAATACTTAACGTTTTTGCACTAGAGATTCCGCCAGCGGTTTTTTTTTTATCAACTGTTAGCTAGCATATGGCTTACTAGAGTGACAGGAGATTTCTATTTCCGGATGACTTGATCGAGTGCCTATCTATAGAATAAAAGTCGTAACGTTTCTATGTGTAAACAATATCTAATTTACATTTTTTTTTTGTTAAAAAAAAAAAAAAAAAATTCTAGCTTTTTTTTTTTATAAAGTCCTAAGTTTATCTACTCTAGAGAATAATTTCCGGCATTTTTTTTTTTTTTTTTTTATCGTTAGTTGCCGGCATTTTGTTTGTTTTAAAACGTTCAGCTTTGTAGCAGGAGGGCTGGACGGATAATACGGAATACAGACAAAAAGACAGGAGAAATGCAGACAAAATACATAAAACACGAAAAGCAAATTTAAAACAATGTAACCAAAACATTTAGGATTAGTTTAAAAAAAAAAAAAATAAATAAATAAAAATACTTAACGTTTTTGCACTAGAGATTCCGCCAGCGGTTTTTTTTTTATCAACTGTTAGCTAGCATATGGCTTACTAGAGTGACAGGAGATTTCTATTTCCGGATGACTTGATCGAGTGCCTATCTATAGAATAAAAGTCGTAACGTTTCTATGTGTAAACAATATCTAATTTACATTTTTTTTTTGTTAAAAAAAAAAAAAAAAAAATTCTAGCTTTTTTTTTTTATAAAGTCCTAAGTTTATCTACTCTAGAGAATAATTTCCGGCATTTTTTTTTTTTTTTTTATCGTTAGTTGCCGGCATTTTGTTTGTTTTAAAACGTTCAGCTTTGTAGCAGGAGGGCTGGACGGATAATACGGAATACAGACAAAAAGACAGGAGAAATGCAGACAAAATACATAAAACACGAAAAGCAAATTTAAAACAATGTAACCAAAACATTTAGGATTAGTTTAAAAAAAAAAAAATAAATAAATAAAAATACTTAACGTTTTTGCACTAGAGATTCCGCCAGCGGTTTTTTTTTTATCAACTGTTAGCTAGCATATGGCTTACTAGAGTGACAGGAGATTTCTATTTCCGGATGACTTGATCGAGTGCCTATCTATAGAATAAAAGTCGTAACGTTTCTATGTGTAAACAATATCTAATTTACATTTTTTTTTTGTTAAAAAAAAAAAAAAAAATTCTAGCTTTTTTTTTTTATAAAGTCCTAAGTTTATCTACTCTAGAGAATAATTTCCGGCATTTTTTTTTTTTTTTTATCGTTAGTTGCCGGCATTTTGTTTGTTTTAAAACGTTCAGCTTTGTAGCAGGAGGGCTGGACGGATAATACGGAATACAGACAAAAAGACAGGAGAAATGCAGACAAAATACATAAAACACGAAAAGCAAATTTAAAACAATGTAACCAAAACATTTAGGATTAATTTAAAAAAAAAAAAAATAAATAAATAAAAATACTTAACGTTTTTGCACTAGAGATTCCGCCAGCGGTTTTTTTTTTATCAACTGTTAGCTAGCATATGGCTTACTAGAGTGACAGGAGATTTCTATTTCCGGATGACTTGATCGAGTGCCTATCTATAGAATAAAAGTCGTAACGTTTCTATGTGTAAACAATATCTAATTTACATTTTTTTTTTGTTAAAAAAAAAAAAAAAAAAAATTCTAGCTTTTTTTTTTATAAAGTCCTAAGTTTATCTACTCTAGAGAATAATTTCCGGCATTTTTTTTTTTTTATCGTTAGTTGCCGGCATTTTGTTTGTTTTAAAACGTTCAGCTTTGTAGCAGGAGGGCTGGACGGATAATACGGAATACAGACAAAAAGACAGGAGAAATGCAGACAAAATACATAAAACACGAAAAGCAAATTTAAAACAATGTAACAAAACATTTAGGATTAGTTTAAAAAAAAAAAAAAAAATAAATAAAAATACTTAACGTTTTTGCACTAGAGATTCCGCCAGCGGTTTTTTTTTTATCAACTGTTAGCTAGCATATGGCTTACTAGAGTGACAGGAGATTTCTATTTCCGGATGACTTGATCGAGTGCCTATCTATAGAATAAAAGTCGTAACGTTTCTATGTGTAAACAATATCTAATTTACATTTTTTTTTTGTTAAAAAAAAAAAAAAAAAAATTCTAGCTTTTTTTTTTATAAAGTCCTAAGTTTATCTACTCTAGAGAATAATTTCCGGCATTTTTTTTTTTTTTTATCGTTAGTTGCCGGCATTTTGTTTGTTTTAAAACGTTCAGCTTTGTAGCAGGAGGGCTGGACGGATAATACGGAATACAGACAAAAAGACAGGAGAAATGCAGACAAAATACATAAAACACGAAAAGCAAATTTAAAACAATGTAACAAAACATTTAGGATTAGTTTAAAAAAAAAAAAAAATAAATAAAAATACTTAACGTTTTTGCACTAGAGATTCCGCCAGCGGTTTTTTTTTTATCAACTGTTAGCTAGCATATGGCTTACTAGAGTGACAGGAGATTTCTATTTCCGGATGACTTGATCGAGTGCCTATCTATAGAATAAAAGTCGTAACGTTTTTAATGTGTAAACAATATCTAATTTACATTTTTTTTTTGTTAAAAAAAAAAAAAAAAAAATTCTAGCTTTTTTTTTTATAAAGTCCTAAGTTTATCTACTCTAGAGAATAATTTCCGGCATTTTTTTTTTTTTTATCGTTAGTTGCCGGCATTTTGTTTGTTTTAAAACGTTCAGCTTTGTAGCAGGAGGGCTGGACGGATAATACGGAATACAGACAAAAAGACAGGAGAAATGCAGACAAAATACATAAAACACGAAAAGCAAATTTAAAACAATGTAACAAAACATTTAGGATTAGTTTAAAAAAAAAAAAAAATAAATAAAAATACTTAACGTTTTTGCACTAGAGATTCCGCCAGCGGTTTTTTTTTTATCAACTGTTAGCTAGCATATGGCTTACTAGAGTGACAGGAGATTTCTATTTCCGGATGACTTGATCGAGTGCCTATCTATAGAATAAAAGTCGTAACGTTTCTATGTGTAAACAATATCTAATTTACATTTTTTTTTTGTTAAAAAAAAAAAAAAAAAATTCTAGCTTTTTTTTTTATAAAGTCCTAAGTTTATCTACTCTAGAGAATAATTTCCGGCATTTTTTTTTTTTTTTTATCGTTAGTTGCCGGCATTTTGTTTGTTTTAAAACGTTCAGCTTTGTAGCAGGAGGGCTGGACGGATAATACAGAATACAGACAAAAAGACAGGAGAAATGCAGACAAAATATATAAAACACGAAAAGCAAATTTAAAACAATGTAACAAAACATTTAGGATTAGTTTAAAAAAAAAAAAATAAATAAATAAAAATACTTAACGTTTTTGCACAAGAGATTCCGCCAGCGGTTTTTTTTTTATCAACTGTTAGCTAGCATATGGCTTACTAGAGTGACAGGAGATTTCTATTTCCGGATGACTTGATCGAGTGCCTATCTATAGAATAAAAGTCGTAACGTTTCTATGTGTAAACAATATCTAATTTACATTTTTTTTTTGTTAAAAAAAAAAAAAAAAAATTCTAGCTTTTTTTTTTTATAAAGTCCTAAGTTTATCTACTCTAGAGAATAATTTCCGGCATTTTTTTTTTTTTTTATCGTTAGTTGCCGGCATTTTGTTTGTTTTAAAACGTTCAGCTTTGTAGCAGGAGGGCTGGACGGATAATACGGAATACAGACAAAAAGACAGGAGAAATGCAGACAAAATACATAAAACACGAAAAGCAAATTTAAAACAATGTAACAAAACATTTAGGATTAGTTTAAAAAAAAAAAAATAAATAAATAAAAATACTTAACGTTTTTGCACTAGAGATTCCGCCAGCGGTTTTTTTTTTATCAACTGTTAGCTAGCATATGGCTTACTAGAGTGACAGGAGATTTCTATTTCCGGATGACTTGATCGAGTGCCTATCTATAGAATAAAAGTCGTAACGTTTCTATGTGTAAACAATATCTAATTTACATTTTTTTTTTGTTAAAAAAAAAAAAAAAAAAAAATTCTAGCTTTTTTTTTTATAAAGTCCTAAGTTTATCTACTCTAGAGAATAATTTCCGGCATTTTTTTTTTTTTTATCGTTAGTTGCCGGCATTTTGTTTGTTTTAAAACGTTCAGCTTTTAGCAGGAGGGCTGGACGGATAATACGGAATACAGACAAAAAGACAGGAGAAATGCAGACAAAATACATAAAACACGAAAAGCAAATTTAAAACAATGTAACAAAACATTTAGGATTAGTTTAAAAAAAAAAAAAAAATAAATAAAAATACTTAACGTTTTTGCACTAGAGATTCCGCCAGCGGTTTTTTTTTATCAACTGTTAGCTAGCATATGGCTTACTAGAGTGACAGGAGATTTCTATTTCCGGATGACTTGATCGAGTGCCTATCTATAGAATAAAAGTCGTAACGTTTCTATGTGTAAACAATATCTAATTTACATTTTTTTTTTGTTAAAAAAAAAAAAAAAAAAAATTCTAGCTTTTTTTTTTATAAAGTCCTAAGTTTATCTACTCTAGAGAATAATTTCCGGCATTTTTTTTTTTTTTATCGTTAGTTGCCGGCATTTTGTTTGTTTTAAAACGTTCAGCTTTGTAGCAGGAGGGCTGGACGGATAATACGGAATACAGACAAAAAGACAGGAGAAATGCAGACAAAATACATAAAACACGAAAAGCAAATTTAAAACAATGTAACAAAACATTTAGGATTAGTTTAAAAAAAAAATAAATAAATAAATAAAAATACTTAACGTTTTTGCACTAGAGATTCCGCCAGCGGTTTTTTTTTTATCAACTGTTAGCTAGCATATGGCTTACTAGAGTGACAGGAGATTTCTATTTCCGGATGACTTGATCGAGTGCCTATCTATAGAATAAAAGTCGTAACGTTTCTATGTGTAAACAATATCTAATTTACATTTTTTTTTTGTTAAAAAAAAAAAAAAAAAATTCTAGCTTTTTTTTTTATAAAGTCCTAAGTTTATCTACTCTAGAGAATAATTTCCGGCATTTTTTTTTTTTATCGTTAGTTGCCGGCATTTTGTTTGTTTTAAAACGTTCAGCTTTGTAGCAGGAGGGCTGGACGGATAATACGGAATACAGACAAAAAGACAGGAGAAATGCAGACAAAATACATAAAACACGAAAAGCAAATTTAAAACAATGTAACAAAACATTTAGGATTAGTTTTAAAAAAAAAAAAATAAATAAATAAAAATACTTAACGTTTTTGCACTAGAGATTCCGCCAGCGGTTTTTTTTTTATCAACTGTTAGCTAGCATATGGCTTACTAGAGTGACAGGAGATTTCTATTTCCGGATGACTTGATCGAGTGCCTATCTATAGAATAAAAGTCGTAACGTTTCTATGTGTAAACAATATCTAATTTACATTTTTTTTTTGTTAAAAAAAAAAAAAAAAAAAAATTCTAGCTTTTTTTTTTATAAAGTCCTAAGTTTATCTACTCTAGAGAATAATTTCCGGCATTTTTTTTTTTTTTTTATCGTTAGTGGCCGGCATTTTGTTTGTTTTAAAACGTTCAGCTTTGTAGCAGGAGGGCTGGACGGATAATACGGAATACAGACAAAAAGACAGGAGAAATGCAGACAAAATACATAAAACACGAAAAGCAAATTTAAAACAATGTAACAAAACATTTAGGATTAGTTTAAAAAAAAAAAAATAAATAAATAAAAATACTTAACGTTTTTGCACTAGAGATTCCGCCAGCGGTTTTTTTTTATCAACTGTTAGCTAGCATATGGCTTACTAGAGTGACAGGAGATTTCTATTTCCGGATGACTTGATCGAGTGCCTATCTATAGAATAAAAGTCGTAACGTTTCTATGTGTAAACAATATCTAATTTACATTTTTTTTTTGTTAAAAAAAAAAAAAAAAATTCTAGCTTTTTTTTTTATAAAGTCCTAAGTTTATCTACTCTAGAGAATAATTTCCGGCATTTTTTTTTTTTTATCGTTAGTTGCCGGCATTTTGTTTGTTTTAAAACGTTCAGCTTTGTAGCAGGAGGGCTGGACGGATAATACGGAATACAGACAAAAAGACAGGAGAAATGCAGACAAAATACATAAAACACGAAAAGCAAATTTAAAACAATGTAACAAAACATTTAGGATTAGTTTAAAAAAAAAATAAATAAATAAATAAAAATACTTAACGTTTTTGCACTAGAGATTCCGCCAGCGGTTTTTTTTTTATCAACTGTTAGCTAGCATATGGCTTACTAGAGTGACAGGAGATTTCTATTTCCGGATGACTTGATCGAGTGCCTATCTATAGAATAAAAGTCGTAAAGTTTCTATGTGTAAACAATATCTAATTTACATTTTTTTTTTGTTAAAAAAAAAAAAAAAAAAATTCTAGCTTTTTTTTTTATAAAGTCCTAAGTTTATCTACTCTAGAGAATAATTTCCGGCATTTTTTTTTTTTTTTATCGTTAGTTGCCGGCATTTTGTTTGTTTTAAAACGTTCAGCTTTGTAGCAGGAGGGCTGGACGGATAATACGGAATACAGACAAAAAGACAGGAGAAATGCAGACAAAATACATAAAACACGAAAAGCAAATTTAAAACAATGTAACAAAACATTTAGGATTAGTTTAAAAAAAAAAAATAAATAAATGAAAATACTTAACGTTTTTGCACTAGAGATTCCGCCAGCGGTTTTTTTTTATCAACTGTTAGCTAGCATATGGCTTACTAGAGTGACAGGAGATTTCTATTTCCGGATGACTTGATCGAGTGCCTATCTATAGAATAAAAGTCGTAACGTTTCTATGTGTAAACAATATCTAATTTACATTTTTTTTTTGTTAAAAAAAAAAAAAAAAAAATTCTAGCTTTTTTTTTTTATAAAGTCCTAAGTTTATCTACTCTAGAGAATAATTTCCGGCATTTTTTTTTTTTTTATCGTTAGTTGCCGGCATTTTGTTTGTTTTAAAACGTTCAGCTTTGTAGCAGGAGGGCTGGACGGATAATACGGAATACAGACAAAAAGACAGGAGAAATGCAGACAAAATACATAAAACACGAAAAGCAAATTTAAAACAATGTAACAAAACATTTAGGATTAGTTTAAAAAAAAAAAATAAATAAATAAAAATACTTAACGTTTTTGCACTAGAGATTCCGCCAGCGGTTTTTTTTTATCAACTGTTAGCTAGCATATGGCTTACTAGAGTGACAGGAGATTTCTATTTCCGGATGACTTGATCGAGTGCCTATCTATAGAATAAAAGTCGTAACGTTTCTATGTGTAAACAATATCTAATTTACATTTTTTTTTTGTTAAAAAAAAAAAAAAAAAATTCTAGCTTTTTTTTTTATAAAGTCCTAAGTTTATCTACTCTAGAGAATAATTTCCGGCATTTTTTTTTTTTTATCGTTAGTTGCCGGCATTTTGTTTGTTTTAAAACGTTCAGCTTTGTAGCAGGAGGGCTGGACGGATAATACGGAATACAGACAAAAAGACAGGAGAAATGCAGACAAAATACATAAAACACGAAAAGCAAATTTAAAACAATGTAACAAAACATTTAGGATTAGTTTAAAAAAAAAAAAAAATAAATAAATAAAAATACTTAACGTTTTTGCACTAGAGATTCCGCCAGCGGTTTTTTTTTATCAACTGTTAGCTAGCATATGGCTTACTAGAGTGACAGGAGATTTCTATTTCCGGATGACTTGATCGAGTGCCTATCTATAGAATAAAAGTCGTAACGTTTCTATGTGTAAACAATATCTAATTTACATTTTTTTTTTGTCAAAAAAAAAAAAAAAAAAATTCTAGCTTTTTTTTTTATAAAGTCCTAAGTTTATCTACTCTAGAGAATAATTTCCGGCATTTTTTTTTTTATCGTTAGTTGCCGGCATTTTGTTTGTTTTAAAACGTTCAGCTTTGTAGCAGGAGGGCTGGACGGATAATACGGAATACAGACAAAAAGACAGGAGAAATGCAGACAAAATACATAAAACACGAAAAGCAAATTTAAAACAATGTAACAAAACATTTAGGATTAGTTTAAAAAAAAAAATAAATAAAAATACTTAACGTTTTTGCACTAGAGATTCCGCCAGCGGTTTTTTTTTTATCAACTGTTAGCTAGCATATGGCTTACTAGAGTGACAGGAGATTTCTATTTCCGGATGACTTGATTGAGTGCCTATCTATAGAATAAAAGTCGTAACGTTTCTATGTGTAAACAATATCTAATTTACATTTTTTTTTTGTCAAAAAAAAAAAAAAAAAAAAATTCTAGCTTTTTTTTTTATAAAGTCCTAAGTTTATCTACTCTAGAGAATAATTTCCGGCATTTTTTTTTTTTTATCGTTAGTTGCCGGCATTTTGTTTGTTTTAAAACGTTCAGCTTTGTAGCAGGAGGGCTGGACGGATAATACGGAATACAGACAAAAAGACAGGAGAAATGCAGACAAAATACATAAAACACGAAAAGCAAATTTAAAACAATGTAACAAAACATTTAGGATTAGTTTAAAAAAAAAATAAATAAATAAATAAAAATACTTAAGGTTTTTGCACTAGAGATTCCGCCAGCGGTTTTTTTTTATCAACTGTTAGCTAGCATATGGCTTACTAGAGTGACAGGAGATTTCTATTTCCGGATGACTTGATCGAGTGCCTATCTATAGAATAAAAGTCGTAACGTTTCTATGTGTAAACAATATCTAATTTACATTTTTTTTTTGTTAAAAAAAAAAAAAAAAAAATTCTAGCTTTTTTTTTTATAAAGTCCTAAGTTTATCTACTCTAGAGAATAATTTCCGGAATTTTTTTTTTTTTTTTTATCGTTAGTTGCCGGCATTTTGTTTGTTTTAAAACGTTCAGCTTTGTAGCAGGAGGGCTGGACGGATAATACGGAATACAGACAAAAAGACAGGAGAAATGCAGACAAAATACATAAAACACGAAAAGCAAATTTAAAACAATGTAACAAAACATTTAGGATTAGTTTAGAAAAAAAAAAAATAAATAAAAATACTTAACGTTTTTGCACTAGAGATTCCGCCAGCGGTTTTTTTTTATCAACTGTTAGCTAGCATATGGCTTACTAGAGTGACAGGAGATTTCTATTTCCGGATGACTTGATCGAGTGCCTATCTATAGAATAAAAGTCGTAAAGTTTCTATGTGTAAACAATATCTAATTTACATTTTTTTTTTGTTAAAAAAAAAAAAAAAAAAATTCTAGCTTTTTTTTTTTATAAAGTCCTAAGTTTATCTACTCTAGAGAATAATTTCCGGCATTTTTTTTTTTTTTATCGTTAGTTGCCGGCATTTTGTTTGTTTTAAAACGTTCAGCTTTGTAGCAGGAGGGCTGGACGGATAATACGGAATACAGACAAAAAGACAGGAGAAATGCAGACAAAATACATAAAACACGAAAAGCAAATTTAAAACAATGTAACAAAACATTTAGGATTAGTTTAAAAAAAAAATAAATAAATGAAAATACTTAACGTTTTTGCACTAGAGATTCCGCCAGCGGTTTTTTTTTTATCAACTGTTAGCTAGCATATGGCTTACTAGAGTGACAGGAGATTTCTATTTCCGGATGACTTGATCGAGTGCCTATCTATAGAATAAAAGTCGTAACGTTTCTATGTGTAAACAATATCTAATTTACATTTTTTTTTTGTTAAAAAAAAAAAAAAAAAATTCTAGCTTTTTTTTTTTATAAAGTCCTAAGTTTATCTACTCTAGAGAATAATTTCCGGCATTTTTTTTTTTTTTTTATCGTTAGTTGCCGGCATTTTGTTTGTTTTAAAACGTTCAGCTTTGTAGCAGGAGGGCTGGACGGATAATACGGAATACAGACAAAAAGACAGGAGAAATGCAGACAAAATACATAAAACACGAAAAGCAAATTTAAAACAATGTAACAAAACATTTAGGATTAGTTTAAAAAAAAAAAAAATAAATAAATAAAAATACTTAACGTTTTTGCACTAGAGATTCCGCCAGCGGTTTTTTTTTATCAACTGTTAGCTAGCATATGGCTTACTAGAGTGACAGGAGATTTCTATTTCCGGATGACTTGATCGAGTGCCTATCTATAGAATAAAAGTCGTAACGTTTCTATGTGTAAACAATATCTAATTTACATTTATTTTTTGTTAAAAAAAAAAAAAAAAAAATTCTAGCTTTTTTTTTTATAAAGTCCTAAGTTTATCTACTCTAGAGAATAATTTCCGGCATTTTTTTTTTTTTTATCGTTAGTTGCCGGCATTTTGTTTGTTTTAAAACGTTCAGCTTTGTAGCAGGAGGGCTGGACGGATAATACGGAATACAGACAAAAAGACAGGAGAAATGCAGACAAAATACATAAAACACGAAAAGCAAATTTAAAACAATGTAACAAAACATTTAGGATTAGTTTAAAAAAAAAATAAATAAATAAATAAAACTACTTAACGTTTTTGCACTAGAGATTCCGCCAGCGGTTTTTTTTTTATCAACTGTTAGCTAGCATATGGCTTACTAGAGTGACAGGAGATTTCTATTTCCGGATGACTTGATCGAGTGCCTATCTATAGAATAAAAGTCGTAACGTTTCTATGTGTAAACAATATCTAATTTACATTTTTTTTTTGTCAAAAAAAAAAAAAAAAAAATTCTAGCTTTTTTTTTTATAAAGTCCTAAGTTTATCTACTCTAGAGAATAATTTCCGGCATTTTTTTTTTTTATCGTTAGTTGCCGGCATTTTGTTTGTTTTAAAACGTTCAGCTTTGTAGCAGGAGGGCTGGACGGATAATACGGAATACAGACAAAAAGACAGGAGAAATGCAGACAAAATACATAAAACACGAAAAGCAAATTTAAAACAATGTAACAAAACATTTAGGATTAGTTTAAAAAAAAAAAAATAAATAAATAAAAATACTTAACGTTTTTGCACTAGAGATTCCGCCAGCGGTTTTTTTTTTATCAACTGTTAGCTAGCATATGGCTTACTAGAGTGACAGGAGATTTCTATTTCCGGATGACTTGATCGAGTGCCTATCTATAGAATAAAAGTCGTAACGTTTCTATGTGTAAACAATATCTAATTTACATTTTTTTTTGTTAAAAAAAAAAAAAAAAAAAATTCTAGCTTTTTTTTTTATAAAGTCCTAAGTTTATCTACTCTAGAGAATAATTTCCGGCATTTTTTTTTTTTTTATCGTTAGTTGCCGGCATTTTGTTTGTTTTAAAACGTTCAGCTTTGTAGCAGGAGGGCTGGACGGATAATACGGAATACAGACAAAAAGACAGGAGAAATGCAGACAAAATACATAAAACACGAAAAGCAAATTTAAAACAATGTAACAAAACATTTAGGATTAGTTTAAAAAAAAAAAAAAAATAAATAAAAATACTTAACGTTTTTGCACTAGAGATTCCGCCAGCGGTTTTTTTTTTATCAACTGTTAGCTAGCATATGGCTTACTAGAGTGACAGGAGATTTCTATTTCCGGATGACTTGATCGAGTGCCTATCTATAGAATAAAAGTCGTAACGTTTCTATGTGTAAACAATATCTAATTTACATTTTTTTTTGTTAAAAAAAAAAAAAAAAAAAATTCTAGCTTTTTTTTTTATAAAGTCCTAAGTTTATCTACTCTAGAGAATAATTTCCGGCATTTTTTTTTTTTTTTATCGTTAGTTGCCGGCATTTTGTTTGTTTTAAAACGTTCAGCTTTGTAGCAGGAGGGCTGGACGGATAATACGGAATACAGACAAAAAGACAGGAGAAATGCAGACAAAATACATAAAACACGAAAAGCAAATTTAAAACAATGTAACAAAACATTTAGGATTAGTTTAAAAAAAAAAAAATAAATAAATAAAAATACTTAACGTTTTTGCACTAGAGATTCCGCCAGCGGTTTTTTTTTTATCAACTGTTAGCTAGCATATGGCTTACTAGAGTGACAGGAGATTTCTATTTCCGGATGACTTGATCGAGTGCCTATCTATAGAATAAAAGTCGTAACGTTTCTATGTGTAAACAATATCTAATTTACATTTTTTTTTGTTAAAAAAAAAAAAAAAAAAAATTCTAGCTTTTTTTTTTATAAAGTCCTAAGTTTATCTACTCTAGAGAATAATTTCCGGAATTTTTTTTTTTTTTTTATCGTTAGTTGCCGGCATTTTGTTTGTTTTAAAACGTTCAGCTTTGTAGCAGGAGGGCTGGACGGATAATACGGAATACAGACAAAAAGACAGGAGAAATGCAGACAAAATACATAAAACACGAAAAGCAAATTTAAAACAATGTAACAAAACATTTAGGATTAGTTTAGAAAAAAAAAAAAATAAATAAAAATACTTAACGTTTTTGCACTAGAGATTCCGCCAGCGGTTTTTTTTTATCAACTGTTAGCTAGCATATGGCTTACTAGAGTGACAGGAGATTTCTATTTCCGGATGACTTGATCGAGTGCCTATCTATAGAATAAAAGTCGTAACGTTTCTATGTGTAAACAATATCTAATTTACATTTTTTTTTGTTAAAAAAAAAAAAAAAAAAAATTCTAGCTTTTTTTTTTATAAAGTCCTAAGTTTATCTACTCTAGAGAATAATTTCCGGCATTTTTTTTTTTTTTTTATCGTTAGTTGCCGGCATTTTGTTTGTTTTAAAACGTTCAGCTTTGTAGCAGGAGGGCTGGACGGATAATACGGAATACAGACAAAAAGACAGGAGAAATGCAGACAAAATACATAAAACACGAAAAGCAAATTTAAAACAATGTAACAAAACATTTAGGATTAGTTTAAAAAAAAAATAAATAAATAAAAATACTTAACGTTTTTGCACTAGAGATTCCGCCAGCGGTTTTTTTTTTATCAACTGTTAGCTAGCATATGGCTTACTAGAGTGACAGGAGATTTCTATTTCCGGATGACTTGATCGAGTGCCTATCTATAGAATAAAAGTCGTAACGTTTCTATGTGTAAACAATATCTAATTTACATTTTTTTTTGTTAAAAAAAAAAAAAAAAAAAATTCTAGCTTTTTTTTTTATAAAGTCCTAAGTTTATCTACTCTAGAGAATAATTTCCGGCATTTTTTTTTTTTTTTTTATCGTTAGTTGCCGGCATTTTGTTTGTTTTAAAACGTTCAGCTTTGTAGCAGGAGGGCTGGACGGATAATACGGAATACAGACAAAAAGACAGGAGAAATGCAGACAAAATACATAAAACACGAAAAGCAAATTTAAAACAATGTAACAAAACATTTAGGATTAGTTTAAAAAAAAAAAATAAATAAAAATACTTAACGTTTTTGCACTAGAGATTCCGCCAGCGGTTTTTTTTTTATCAACTGTTAGCTAGCATATGGCTTACTAGAGTGACAGGAGATTTCTATTTCCGGATGACTTGATCGAGTGCCTATCTATACCACAATCAGCCGGTCACGGAGGTGTGACCGACAGACGTGTTATAGTAAATGTCTTAAAGCGGTCTCGGGAAGATATGAAGATGGGCCAGTCATTAGGGTCTGTGTAGTAAGAAGAAAATCATACCTGAGATGTTGGATCTGGGTGTGGCTGCTTTCTTTTCTCAAGATGATCTCTTCACCCTGGTGGCATTCTGGTGGGAATCTTCATCTCTTTGTCCTCAGGGCCGCCTTTCGACTTCAGACATTTATGAAGGCATTCATGGCAGACACAAGAAAAATGACACGCGACACAATTGTAATATACATAAGGTATAACTAACTATTTTATTTTACATTAGAGATACAATATATATTACAAAAAAAAAACAATTTACAATTAATTTTTACAATTGAAACTGGATAATAGACTTTTCGAAGCTAACTAACCTACCCTAACTAGTGTTGAGGGAGGGGGTCTCCCCCTCCCATTTACGGAGAGACAAAATATGCGTCCTCACATCATGGTGGTCGTGCAGGAAAGAGACAGAAAGATAGCAAGGGGATTATGGGAAGGGGTTTCTTTGTATCTCTACGCTCATGGACAATTTACCACCCGTCCATGCTGCAGAGTGTGTTAGAAACAGTGGCACAAGGAAATAGTGCCACATCCCTCCCTATGCTATCCGAAATTTATGAGTATTCATAAATTTCAGAAGTCCCTAATTTTCCGTGAATGGTGCGTCAACCGGCCGTCAGCAATCAATGTCCCCATGCTCTACGTTCCATCAGGAACTCAGTGAAGCAAGTTATTTTTTCCACCAGGCTCCTGGTAGACTGGTATACTGCTTCAAATACCAGAGAGGGTAATCATCCTCGCCCTCCATCGAGGCAATGACCTCATGATTTCAGTTACTGGATTTACACTTTCTTAAGCAACCAGTATAATATTTTTTAACAAAGCCGGATTTTACGTGAGTTCATCACGCCGACCTATACGTATTTCACTAAGCCGGATTGTACGTGAGTTTATCACGCCGACCTATACGTATTTCACTAAGCCGGATTCTACGTGAGTTTATCACGCCGACCTATACGTATTTCACTAAGCCGGATTGTACGTGAGTTTATCACGCCGACCTATACGTATTTCACTAAGCCGGATTGTACGTGAGTTTATCACGCCGACCTATACGTATTTGACTAAGCCGGATTCTACGTGAGTTTATCACGCCGACCTATACGTATTTCACTAAGCCGGATTCTACGTGAGTTTATCACGCCGACCTATACGTATTTCACTAAGCCGGATTCTACGTGAGTTTATCACGCCGACCTATACGTTTTTTAATTTAGTCTGCATAACATTATTTTCGTAACTGGATTTACGCTCCCTTCAGCAACCAGTATAATGTATTTTAACCAAGTCGGAGTTACGTGACCTCATCACGCCGACCTATATGTATTCCAAGTTATTACTTCAGTTACTGGACTTACGCTCTCTTCAGCGACCAGTATAATGTATTTTAGATAAGTCGGGGTTACGTGACCTCATCACGCCGACCTATATGGATTTAGTAAAACCTTGGTCTTCAGAGGTTCTAATCCAATTAATTCTGTTAGAGCAAGGAGTCTGCCGCCGAGCGACCAATAAAAACTATCCACCACGGAATATTTATTAATTATATAAAGAATTAATTAAGAAGGGCACTCAGCCTTCATGAGTTAGAATACTCAATTAGGGGGAAAAAAATTCCAAAAATAAACAATTCAGAAACCTGGTATACATTAAATCAATGAAATAGGGTGTTAACAATTTTTTTTTTCTTAAAAAGAAAACACTTTTAAAAAATCATTTCAGAGCACCTCGGTCACAATTAGAATTTGTTTACACAATGCAAACGCATTTCAGTTATTACATTCATAATTAACTTTTTCCCAAATTTCAGGGTACATTTAAAAAGTATGTGTATTTTTTTTCAAAACTTGATCTACAAAAGATCATTAAAATTTAATTCCAAAATTTAAAAATTATTTCAAGTATTTTGGTTCATCGGTAAAATCAATTTATGTTAGTTAACTTCTTTCCAAAGTAATTCATTTATTATTATAAAAACCAATCTTCTCAAAAGGTCATAAACTTCGAATAGACCCATTTTTCGTAATACAATTCAAAAATTATTCCAAACATTTGGTTCATTATTAAAATTAATCTTCCGAAAAGATCATAGACAATTCATTTTGAATCAATTCACCCTTCACAATGAGATTCAGAAACATCCCAAATTTTTCATTTCGTAATTATTATTTTTAAAATTCAGTGTACATTTAAAGTTATTTAATTGATTCTTAAAAATCATTTCTTCTTATAGGTCATTATCAAGGTCATTTCGAATTCAGAAACATTTCACGTTAATTAACTTTATTTTCCAAAGTAATTATTTTATCATTTAAAAGCAATTCTTTTCCTAAACTCACTCACAAGGATTATTTCGAATTAATAAACTCCCGCCACACTTGGGAGTCACATTAGTTAACGACCAGTTCTGTATAGTTAAAAGCTCGAAAAAATTAAAATTTCAATTAAAGAGAGATCTTTCTAGACTGAGGAAATCTTTTTTTTTTTTTCTTAAGAATTAATTCAATTTTATGTATATACTCCTCAGTCAATATTTCAGAGACCCCTATCATACGGTCCAATTTCAAATAAACCTTCAATTAAAGAATTCGCTCGAATAATTCTTCCTTAAAAATAATCTAGAATTGAGGAAAATTTCTTTCGTTAGTCAAACAATATTTCCTTAGAAATTATTAAAAATTCAGAGAATATTCGAAATGTAATAGCGTAATTTTTCTTTAAAAATGCTATGAACATTCCAGAGAACTCTCAAAAAATTAACGTAATCATGTAACAGTTGGCTTTTCCAAACACTCGAAGATTTCAAAAAAGTACTTCAAGTTCTGTTTGAATAATTGTCTCTCTTTTTATTTTTAATAAAAAACAATTGAAGACATCATTTAATGTAATTTAACGAAGCATAAATATTTTCTTCTTTAAACTTGGTAGAAAAATTTAAAAAACTCCAAGTTAATTCGTTATTATATGCCCTCCTGCAATCAGCCATGGGGGTTTAGCTATACAATCATTAAAACACAAGAGTAGAGAGAGAGAATGAGGGGGAAAGAAGGGGATAGAGACAGAGCGATGCCATTACACACCCTACCACCCCCATAACACTATTACGTAATCTCACAAAAAAAACTCTTCGATTTTAAAAGTCACTCTCTCGTCCCCAAAAAAAAGCTTGCAGAGGGTGAAAGAATGGTAGACAACACGAGAGGTGGTGAAAGAGAGGAAGAGAAACAGAGGCAGGTCGCATTGTTCCACCACCCATCCCTCAACACCCTCACAAACACCATGACGAGGTCATCTTCGCTTCCTTCCTATGTGCGGCCATTGTTTCAAACAAATGAGTGACAGGTAGACATTAAACATTTCTACGAGTTTAAAACAAATAACTAAATAGAAAAACAATCTTATTTTGAACAATTTTGTTAAAGGCATTCTCACACAAAAAAAAAACGTTCACATTATGTAATCCACATTTTTAGCAATCCATTTTTTCTTTCCTTTTTTTTAAACAGACAAATCAAAATTAATAAAAAAAAACATAATCAAATCAAAAAAACCACATATGTTTCGGCATTAACTGCTAATCTAACCCGAAAAAAAAAACACATCAACTGTTCATGGAATAAAATGTAATGTAAAAGTTCTATTTTTTTCAAATCTTAATCTAACACTTGCAAAGTCAAAAGCAATTTTTTAAAAAGTCCTATATCTTTATAAACCTGAAATAAAGATCAGATAAAAAATGTTAGGTATCCTTTATTTTCTTTCCTTTTTTTTTTTTTTTAATTTATTTTTCGAGCTTCGTGTTTGAAGGATTTTTTTTCTTTTTTTTTTTCATGTAATAACAAGATGCATAGATATACATACATATCGATATATATCCGGAGAGAGACAGAAAGAGAGAAAGCGTGAGAGAGAAAGAGATATTGCATATTCTAGAGACACTTTTTTCTCATCTCTGTTTTTTTTTTGTGTGGGACACATTTCTTACTTTTTTTTCGAAGGGTTACTTTCAATACTCTTTTTTTTTTTTTTTTTAAATCGATCCTTTGCAAAGTGTTTTTTTTTTTTTTGTAGGTGCAAGACAATTTTTTGTTCAGGTTCTGAATTTTCTTTTTGTGAGTGCGTTTTTTTTTTTTTTTTTTTTTTTTTTTTTGTGCGCGTGTGTACTGGTCTGCCATTTTTTTTTAAAATTTTGCCAGAAATAATAATTTTTTTCCGTTTTTAAAGACCGTGGACCATTTTTTTTTTATTCGATTCGTCTAGTGGTCGTTATTTTTGGTTGTGCCGTGGGTTTAAGGGTCGAAATTATTTCCATGCTGGGAAACAATATGTTCTGGTCATAGTGCATCATTTATACTGCGACACAGATGCGACGAGATCCGTCTGGTAATTAACCAGGGTCAATCCTGGTCACGGCACCATTTATACCACAATCAGCCGGTCACGGAGGTGTGACCGACAGACGTGTTATAGTAAATGTCTTAAAGCGGTCTCGGGAAGATATGAAGATGGGCCAGTCATTAGGGTCTGTGTAGTAAGAAGAAAATCATACCTGAGATGTTGGATCTGGGTGTGGCTGCTTTCTTTTCTCAAGATGATCTCTTCACCCTGGTGGCATTCTGGTGGGAATCTTCATCTCTTTGTCCTCAGGGCCGCCTTTCGACTTCAGACATTTATGAAGGCATTCATGGCAGACACAAGAAAAATGACACGCGACACAATTGTAATATACATAAGGTATAACTAACTATTTTATTTTACATTAGAGATACAATATATATTACAAAAAAAAAAACAATTTACAATTAATTTTTACAATTGAAACTGGATAATAGACTTTTCGAAGCTAACTAACCTACCCTAACTAGTGTTGAGGGAGGGGGTCTCCCCCTCCCATTTACGGAGAGACAAAATATGCGTCCTCACATCATGGTGGTCGTGCAGGAAAGAGACAGAAAGATAGCAAGGGGATTATGGGAAGGGGTTTCTTTGTATCTCTACGCTCATGGACAATTTACCACCCGTCCATGCTGCAGAGTGTGTTAGAAACAGTGGCACAAGGAAATAGTGCCACATATCTATAGAATAAAAGTCGTAACGTTTCTATGTGTAAACAATATCTAATTTACATTTTTTTTTTGTTAAAAAAAAAAAAAAAAAAAATTCTAGCTTTTTTTTTTTATAAAGTCCTAAGTTTATCTACTCTAGAGAATAATTTCCGGCATTTTTTTTTTTTTTATCGTTAGTTGCCGGCATTTTGTTTGTTTTAAAACGTTCAGCTTTGTAGCAGGAGGGCTGGACGGATAATACGGAATACAGACAAAAAGACAGGAGAAATGCAGACAAAATACATAAAACACGAAAAGCAAATTTAAAACAATGTAACAAAACATTTAGGATTAGTTTAGAAAAAAAAATAATAAATAAATAAAAATACTTAACGTTTTTGCACTAGAGATTCTAATGTAATATAATAATAAATACGAAATCTGTATTATCAAAATATCATATTTAAGCATATTTTACGACCGGGCTATGCCCAGCGGCCTGTTAGTATATATATATATATATATATATATATATATATATATATATATATATATATATATATATATACATACTAGCATTTCAGCCCGGCGTTACTTAGGTGTTTGGATATGTATGCGGAGGAGGAAAAGAACGGGGGAAAAACCTGACGTTTTTACTGTTCCTACCACTGCCAAACCGGATGTGATTTATGTTTAAATTAAGGCTAGGCAATCGAAAGGAGAGGAAAAGGAGAGGATGACTTAAAAAAAAGCCGCCCCCCCTGCTGAAAAGTGCCCAGTTGAAGGTGAAGGTATTAATGTTGTTAGCTAATTTTTTGATATTTGCCGCCTGAAAAATCGAACTTCAAAACGCCTCTGTCGAAAGTTTTAGGCATACATACATACATACATACATACATACATACATACATACACACACATTTATATATTGATAACTAAAAATTTTCCACCCAAACCGATTAAAAAGCTTGCCTTATCTCTGAATACCTTTTATGTCAAATTTCAAATGTTTAGACCAGAAATTGTCTGAGTAATTTGGTAGAGACTGCAGAGGTAAATTTTTTTAAACTTTGACTTCTATTATGACCCCTTAATATTTATTGTTTTGGGCTCTAATCAAGTTATTAGGTTAGATCCACGTCCAAGGAACCTATATCTAAAATTTCAAGTGTTTAGGCCCAAAATTGGCGGTAGAGTTCTCAAAGGTCAAATCGTTGAACTTTTGACTTTAACAGCCAAATTTCTGGCCGGAAACGGATTACAAAGATTTTCCCAAATCTCAGTACCCTGTATATCAAATTTCGAGTCTGTAGACTGGAAATTGACAGAGTTATTGCGTAGGAAAATGTACACACACACACACACACACACACACACACACACACACCACACACACACACACAGGCACGTTCACTTTTGTATGAAAATATTTTTCTGTAATTTATATTTCATGAAAATATTTCTATGTAATTTATATTTTTATGAAAGTCGCTCGAGACAACACATGAAGTCACTTGATGTAAGGAGCTAAAAATATATTTCAAGGTGAAAAATTAGTCTAAGATCAGTTCACCTTTTGCTCTCCTACTGGCAAAGAGAAGTTACAGACGACCAGAATCTATGCCAGAATAACCTTAATGCCATCAAAGACAAAGCTTCCTTCCCCTAATAACATTAAGAAACGTGTTGACCGAGCAATGGTCGTAATTGATAGCACTGTTTCCAACATTAAAACCTTTTTGGCCGCACATTGTTCAGCAACATGAATTGGAAATAGTATAGGAGCTGTTCTTAGCAGATAGAGAGTTAAGATCAACTCTTCACATGCAACATGAACTGGAGCAAATCCATTGAGGACATTGCAACGGTTGCTGCAAAAAGGTGTTACCATGTTAGAAAATTATTCACACCTGAGAATATTCTATATTTTTCACCTTTGTATGGGGTTTTGTCGTCACCATTCGCCCAAGTATCGTTGCCACATCTGGGCTGGTGCATTCACCAGTACTCTCTGACTCTTAGATTGAGCCCCAAAAAGAGTCTAACACACACTATCAACTAAACTCCAACTCCTGTCCCATCGCCGCAATGTTACATCCCTGTGCCTGTTTTACAATTATTTTAATGGAATGTGCGCTGTTGAGCTCCTTGCACTTGTGCCTTCTCCACGCGTTGACAAACCCCTTCAGCAGCAAAATCCCACCCCTTCACTGTTGAAGTCCTTAGACGCCGGAAAGACTTCTATTCTAATAGTTTCTTCCCTCGGACAGCTAGACTTTTGAATTCCCTCCCCGCTTTCCGCTTCTCTGACCGCACTCACATGCAGAAGTTTAGTTGTAATGCAAACCAACATATCGCTCACCCCCTTACATATTTCCGAGTAAACATGGTCTCAAATAGTAGCCCCTCATGTCCAAGTTGCAATATGCCTTGTTTGAGAATAACAAGAAAAAAAGTATTAGTCCAACGAAAACTGTCACCATACGAAAGAAAACAAATTATTTTTAAAACAACACTGAAAGAGTACATCCCTGCACCATTTGGTGTAGGTTGAAAAAAGTTGGACAGTATCCAAATGAAGAAAAGAACAATGAGAAAATCATTTAGATGTTTAAAGTGCACAAGCACCTGTTCTCCGAGTGAAGATGCTTGGGAATCCAGTGGATGAAGGCAGACTTTTTTTTTATTTGGAAATTCTTTTTCATTTGCGGAACTCAATTTCTATTGACTGTTTCCCTTCTACCTATAATCTTGATCTTTTCAAAACTAAAGCCAATAAGCATTTGCAATAATCACGTTTCCCTTTATGTTAGCTCCTTATATCAAGTGGCTTCACACCTTGTCTTGAGCGATTGCCATAAAAAGGGCAGGAGAGAGAAAGGGGGTGTTCTTGGTTAATCCAGGAAACTAGACTCTCTGATGACTGCTCCGATTCCCCAAAAAGTCTGTAATAGTTCTTCAGGAGACAGATGAAATACATGTGCTCTTCAAGCATTATTGGTCAGTTTGTTACCAAATAGCATAACAGGGAATGTTCCCTAAGAGAGAAAATAAGTCATTATTTATGACTGTTGCATCAGTGCATATAACATGTTGCTAGGACTGATGCAAATAAGGTTGGTTTCTCTCTACCAGGCTAGAAAACTTCTCGCACCTGCTAGTATCTCATACCTCCAAAAAAACACCATTTGCATGTGTATGGTTTACTGCTGCCACAAGAGTGTAAAAAAGAATTTCCAAATTAATAGGTCCCGTACTATCTACAAAGCTGAAAGCCTGTCACATCACCACAGAGTTGCACCTCAGTCCAACAGGTAGAGTCAAGATAAAGTGACAAACCCTAATCACGTATAGTACTTTCTCAAACATTACACCTTCCTTCGGGAGTAGGGGTGACTTTTACAGATCGTCTTAGGCACCTTTATTAATATCCACCATAAGGCACCTCCAAGGAGCTGGTCTTATCCCACATTTCAGCTTTGTGCTGCATTTTCTTAAAGTAGTAGAAAAAAAAGTAAATCTTGAAGACAGCAGAAATTCTTTGCAATATATATGCATAAAAATAATCTATAAGAACTTCTGTGAAATATAGCATATAGAATTAGATCGAAGACTTGAAATGCAAGTCGTAGAAATCAAATAAAACAAATCGAGTTGACGGATCGATATTCGATGAATGAATCACGGATGTGAGTCAATACAAATGACAAAAGTTTCTTTTTACAGTGGATTCCATTCAATCATTAAGCGGCCATTTTATTTTTTATTTTTTTATTAGTCTCTTCTTGGCGTCGTATTCTTGCTTCCGGATTTTACTGTCATTCAATTACAGAATCTTATCTAAGCAAACATTTTGTTCTATTTCTATATATTTAACTTACTATGGAATCTTTGTCCCTATCCAATATATAATCGTTCTCCCCCCCCTCTCTCTCTCTCTATATATATATATATATATATATATATATATTTATATATATATATACATTACTTATATTCAATTAACATAATTTTAATGTTGCTACGTACATATATCTTTTTATCAGATCCCAACAACTCCCTTATATCCGGGTTACACTTATATCCGGGTAACCTGTACATTAACACAGGCTCTAATTTGGGACCAGAAAAATCTCTCTTATATAAGTTTTTCTTATATTAGTCTCTTATATCAGGGTCTCTTATATTCGGGTTACACTTTATATTTTTAACTTACTATAGAATCTTTGTCTCTATCCATTTATCCATCCATCCCTCCATCCCTCTATCCATCTATCTATCTATCTATCTATCTATCTATCTATCTATCTATCTATCTATCTATCTATATCTATATATATTTTATTTATATTCAAATAAAAATTATTTTAATGTTCCTACATACAAATATCTTTATTTATATTTTTAACTTACTATAGAATCTTTTTCTCTATCCAATATATATATATATATATATATATATATATATATATATATATATATATATATATATATATTATGTTTTGCTGTCTGTCTGTTTGTCCATCTATGTATCTATATATATACTTATATTTGTATTCAAATAAACATTATTTTAATGTTGCTACATACATATATATATGTATATGCATACACATATATATACATATACATAGATATGTAAATGTATGTTTATATAGTTATGTATTTGTTTTTACATTATTTTTGTGTATGGTTCATATATTCTCTTCTCAAAGTTGAGCGTTATATCTAGAAAATTTACTTGCTTTTCATGCTTTGAGTTATTTTACGATTTAGTTTTGTAAGATATTTTTATTAGTAGAACACTGTCCTCTCTGTAAGCCTCTAGTTTCCACAATATCTATGTTTGTTTGTGTTTTATCGTCCCAGATATATATATATATATATATATATATATATATAGATATATATATGTATATGTGTGTGTATATATATATATATATGTATAGATATAGATATATATCAAATTTTAGTAATTCAATAATTTAAAATTTATGACGTGAAATGGTTAAATTTCAAATCAAGAAAATTTTATTATTATATGTAAAACAAAGAATACATATCAATTAGTATATCTCCTTAACCTATAGGTTTTCAGTGTCTACCATCTCTTCAGAGGAGAAAATTTTAGCAAATATTATAATGGTTTACACCTAATTTGCTAAAAAAACAATAAACATAGAAATTATAATTAAAAGATTTTAAAGTTTTTAAATATCATAGAGTAAGGGAAATTAATGAAAAGGATATTGAGTTTCATATCCAAGTTGCATGGTAAAATCCAAAGTGAAATTATTGAATTACTAAAATTTGATTTATTTGCTCTATCTGGTATATTGAGCA
The DNA here is from genome assembly GCF_053919585.1 of Euprymna scolopes. Taxonomy (NCBI): domain Eukaryota; kingdom Metazoa; phylum Mollusca; class Cephalopoda; order Sepiida; family Sepiolidae; genus Euprymna; species Euprymna scolopes. The sequence continues at coordinate 184,968,350 of NC_136483.1, forward strand.
ATTTTTATTTAGCTGGGATTGTCTTTATAAAATATTACAGCCAATAATATTTTGAAAGACCAAGTATCAGTGGGTTTCTACACCAGTAGATCTATTGGATAACTTTATTCTGAAGTATATATATATATATATATATATATATATATATATATATATATATATATATATATATATATATATATATATATATATATATATATATAACAACAGTGGAGTTACTATCTTTAAAAGCATATCCGAGAAACTTGACCACGCCCTATCTGCTTATCCTTCAGTTAATATTCATGTCTGTGGAGACTTCAATGTTCACAATGTGGAATGGTTAACTCACTCAAACAAGACCGATGATGAGGGGAGGTTCTGTTATGATTTCTCGATTGCTTATGACCTCACTCAGATTGTTCACGAACCCACCCGTGTTCCCGATACTGACGGCCAGTATGCAAGTCTCCTAGACCTCTTTCTCACAACTTGATCTGAACTGTTTTCAGCTTCTGTTCCGTCTCTACTTGGATCTTCCGACCACTCAGTTGTATCAGTTAAGATAAAAATGAAATGTAATAAGTCCCCAGATGTACCTCTTCATCGTACAGTATATCGATACTCTATGGCTGACTGGGATAGCTTCCGCATATTCATATCAGATCTACCTCTGCGTTCCATGTTTAAAAAGGATGTGTCATCTATAGTATCAGACCTGACAGAATGGTTTATTGTAGGTATAGACCGTTTCATACCCTCGAAAAAATTCCAGCAAAAACCTAACAGCCAGTCGTGGTTCTCTCCGGAATGTGCTGCTGCCATTGCGCATAGAAATCACTTTTTCCATTGCTGCCACTGTAATAGATGTACTGAGACTAAAGCCACTTTCAGAACTGCCAGCAACCGCTGTAAAAAAGTAATAAAGAACGCAAAAGAGTTGTATGCCCATTCTGTTAAGTTCAAAGTAGCTGAGCAGCGGCTTGGTTCCCACCAGTTTTGGCAAATAGCAAACAGAATCCTGAACAGAAGCGTGTGCTCTATCCCAACTCTCATAAATGGACCTGAGGTAATCTCGTCAGCATCGGACAAAGTCAAACTCTTTGCCAAGACAAGTGATTATACCCAAGTACTTTGCCAAGAATATCAAGTGTTTATACCCAAAATTGTCGGAGGAGTTTGGTAGAGTTCTCAAAGGTAAAATCGTTGAACTTTGACCACTTAACAGACAAATTTCTGGCCGAAAACATAATGTAATACAAAGATTTTCCCAAATCTCAATACCCTGTATATCAAATTTCGAGACTGTAGACTTAAAATTGACAGTGTTATTGTGTAGGAAAATGTACACAGACAGACACACAGACAGACACACAGACAGACACACAGACAGACACACAGACAGACACTTTCACTAAAAATTTCCCATACGAATTCGTCGGATATTTAAAGCGACGGATTTTATTTTTTCTACGTGCAAATAAAAAAAGTCAAACAAATGTTATTTCGCTTGATTGTTTTGAATTGGGAGAGAAAACTTGGTTGATTTTTTTTACTAAAAAATATTTATGTAATACAAGCGTAAATTGTAAACTGAATTCGTATGATGGATGCGAAATTCAAAGATTTACTGTTGGAATTGTTCCAATTCTAGGCAGAGCAAAATTTCGCGTTACAAAAGCAGCAAATTCAACAAGTAGAAAGAGTAGAGAGATTTAAACAAGTACTTGAAGAAAAATGCTTCAACAACAGGAACGCTTCGAGGAAATATTGATGAAAACACAAGAGGAGAAAAATTCTGGAGGCGACACCGTTAACTAAAGCGGACGGTAATCATAACGCACTTTCTCAAACAGCTGTGTGGGCCGCTATTGAAAATTACAATTATAATCCAGAAGACGATGTTACTTTCGTCCAGTACTATAGACGATATGAGGATATTTTTATATCGGATTGTGGTACCTGGTAAGACGCGGAAAAAAGTTAGACTTTTGCTAAGGAAATTGGGAACAGCCGAGCATACAAAATTCGTGAATTTTATTCTCCCCAAAAAGACCAGTGAGTTCAGCTTCCAAGAAACAGTTACGCTACTTACAGACTTGTTTTCTGCAATAACGTCTCTTTTCCATAGGCGATATAAATGTATGAATGTTATTAGAAGAGAGGAAGACAACTACACTACTTATGCAAGTATAGTGAACAAGCATTGCGACGATTTTAAACTAGAGGAATTATCAGCAGATAATTTAAAATTTTTAATATTTGTGCAAGGGCTGGTCTTAAATAAAGACGCTGAAATCAGGCGTCGTGTTTTAAATAAACTTGAAAACGAACCGAATTTAAAACTACAAAACTTAGCGGAAGACTGAACGGCTTATTGCGTTGAAACAAGACAGTCGTGACATAGAGGAAAGCGGAGTGTCGCATATTAAAAAGATCCATCAAAAGAAAAATTCGACTTAAAAAAATAACCAGAGAAAGGACCCACCTAGACCATGTTGGAGATGTGGAAATAAACATTGGTACAATGAGTGTCTCTACAAATTCAAGCAATGTGACAACTGCCACCAGAAAGGGCATAAAGCATCGCATTGTAGAAAAAAAATCTGGTAGAAAGACATCCATTAAACTTACGAAAATTGAACCTGAGGAACAAAATATCCGGAAATATGCGCAGGTCAAAATGTTTAAAAAGAAAGTAAGGCTACAGCTTGATAGTGGATCTGACATTTCCATTATTAATGTACAGACATGGAAGAGGCTTGGGAGACCCACTATGATTAAATTACATAAAACGGCGAGAAACGTCAGTGGGGAAAAATTACCTTCGAAGGAGAATTATTGACGAATAATTTTTCCAGAACAGGGCCGAAAAAGCAAGAATTTTTGTCATGCGAAAATCAAACAACCTCCTTGGAGCTGATCTGTTCGAAAAGTTTAGACTATGGGATCTGCCTTTAAGTTCATTTTGCCAAAAGGTTGAGGATTCGAATGTGGAGGTAGAAAAACTTCAGAAGGAGTTAAAAGAGAATTTCCCAGACGTATTTTCAGGCGGTTTAGGAAGGTGTACAAAAGCGGTAGCAAAATTTGATATAAAAGTAAATGAACAGTGTTCAGAAAGAAACGAAATGTTCCATACGCCGCTATAGAACAGATAGACGGTGAATTAGAAAGACTCTGACCGAATGGTTACTTGTAGGCATATTCATACCATCCAAAAAATTCCAACAAAAGCCTAACAACCAGCCATGGTTCTCTCCCGAATGTGCTGCTGCTATCGCACACAGAAATCACCTTTTCCATAGCTACCAACGTAATAGATGCACTGAGACTAAAGCTGCTTTCAGGGCCGCCAGCAACCACTGTAAAAGAGTAATAAAAAATGCAAGAGAGCTATATGCTCAATCCGTTAAATCCAAAGTAGCTGAGCAGCGGCTTGGTTCCCACCAGTTTTGGCAAATAGCAAATAGGATCCTGAACAGAAACGTGTTCTATCCCAACCATTATCAATGGACCAGAGGTCATCTCGACAGCATCCAACAAGGCCAACTATTTGCCAAGAACTTTGCGGCAAATTCTACCCTTGCGACGAAGGCCATCAACTCCTCATATTCCATCCTATAACAGACAACACACTATGCAACATACAAATATCTGTGCGTGAGGTCGTCTAGCTAATCAAGAACCTTTACTCCAGTAAAGCAACTGGTCCTGACGATATTCCAATTATAGTGTTAAAAAAATTACAACCAGAATTTGCCCCCATACTTACCAAACTGTTTAAGCGTTGCCTTAAGGAGAAGTGCTTCCTAACACCCTGGAAAACCCTCATCAGTATGCCCTGTATTTAAGAATTCAGGTGATAAGTCATCTCCCTCTCAGTACAAACCAATAAGTCTTCTGTGTGTCATGAGTAAGTTGCTGGAATCCACAATAAATAGAGAAGTAGTGAACCACCTTAGCAGAAATAACCTTCTTAGTGACATGCAATATGGTTTCCGTTTGTTAGATCTACAGCAGATGTGCTAACGGTTATATTTCATAGGATTAGCGAATCTCTCGACAAAGGCTTCATTTCTAGGGCAATTGCTCTTGACATATCCAAGACCTTCAATAAGGTTTGACATAAAGGCCTACTACACAAGATTTCCAGCTACGGTATAGCTGGAAATGTTTTCTCGATCATTAAATCATTTCTCTCTGATAGGCTCATAAGAGTAGTGGTTGATGGGCAGAAATCAGAGGCCCACAGTATTAATGCTGGAGTCCCTCAGGGGTCAATCCTGGGCCCAACTCTCTTCCTGATATACATCAATGATCTCCCAAAACACATACTAAAATCATTCGTTGACATCTATGCTGATGACACGACTATCTATGGCAACACATCAAAGGTCGTAAATGATGATGTTCTCTCTGATTCTCTCTCCTCTGGTCTTGAGTGCGTGGTACAGTGGGGGAAGAGGTGGCTAGGTACCTTTAATGCATCTAAGACCAAGCTCCTATCTCTACACCATAAACGCTCTGATCCCCATCTGGCATCAATTGAAATGGATGGCTATCGTCTAGGGGAGGCCCCATGTTTTGATAAGCTTCTGGGTTTGACCTTTACTCCTGATCTTAAATGGAACACATACATCAAGTCTGTGGCCAAGGTCGCTGGGAGGATGGTGGGATCCTTCTACCGCTCCAGAAGATATCTCACTAATGATGCAATTCTCTATCTATATAAAAGCCAAGTACGTCCAAGGATGGAGTACTGCTGCCACATCTGGGCAGGAGCTGCTAAAAACAGCATATCCTCCCTTGACAGAGTACAAAATTGACTTCGTGGCTTGGTGGGGGATGCTCTCTTGTCTTCCCTGCAACTTCTTTCCCACAGAAGAGACGTAGCGAGCCTATCTTTGTTCTATCGTTATTTCCATGGCAAGTGCTCCTCTGAGCTCCATTCTCTAGTCTCCCCTCGCCAATCTTTTTCAAAAAACACCCGACTAGCTGAAACCACCGTCAGTAATTTCCCCACTCTTTATCCGTGCCTAAATCAAAACGTAGATTCCATGAACAAAGCTTCTTTCTTAGAAGTGCACGCCTGTGGAACTCTGTTCCGCTTGCCTGTTCCCCTCCCGACTTTAACCTGGATGTCTTCAAGTCCAACACAAACAAATTCCTGATGAACCGCCCCCTGAAGTAATGACACTTTATCAATTCTCCAATACTATTACTACACTATCCCATTGATTACTGTACACACAATAACCCTTATCCTCAAGTGGCCCTTGGGCCTTGATAAGTGGTGAACTTCATGTAAAAAAAGAAAACAAAAAAAACTCGAAAACATGGGTGTAATCGGAAAAATTGATCACAGTGAGTAGGCTGTATCAACGGTTTACATCAAAAAGAAGAGCAAGGAGATTCGTGTTTTCGCCGACTTCGCGACAGGCTTAAACAGGGCATTACAAGAACACCATTATCCTTTTCCGAGCCCCGAAGAGATATTTGCGAAACTGAGTGGAGGGAAATATTTTTCTAAAATCGACCCCAGTGACGCGTACTTACAAATTCCAGTCGATGAGGAGTGTTCAAAACTGCTATGTATTAATACCCATAAGGGATTGTACAAGTTTAAGCGAGTTCCTTTTGGGGTCAAAATCGCCCCTGCGAATTTTAAACAAATTATGGACATTATGTTAAATGGGTTGAATTTCGCAGTAGGGTACCTGGACGATGTGTTAATAAAAAGCGCTTGCAAAGAACACAAAGCTCATGTAAATCAAGTATTCAAAAGGATCCAGGATTATGGATTTAAAGTAAAACAGGAAAAATGTACATTTTTCATGGAGAAAATAAAATACTTGGGGCAAATCATCGATAAACATGGAAGAAGCTCGGATCCAGATAGATCGAATGCAATAAAGAATATGCCTGCTCCAGAAAATATTGCGTCTTTACAAAGTTTCTTAGGGTTGGCAAATTACTACAATGTATTTGTGCCAAATATGCATAAACTAAGGTCGCCTTTAAATGAACTGTAAAGGAAATACCAAAAATAGGTCTGGACGCAAGAGTGCGAAAAAGCATTTTGGGAAATTAAAGAGACTTTCACGTCTGACTTGTTTCTGGCACATTATAACCCCAAGCGTGAAATTATAGTTGCAAGCGATGCCAACTCCTATGGCATAGGAGCATTTATTTTACACAAAATGGATGATGAAAAAGTGAAACCCATAGCACATTCATCCCGATCACTTTTGCCAGCCGAAAAGAACTACTCACAAATTGAAAAAGAGGCGCTAAGCATTATATTCGCGGTAAAGAAATTTCATCGTTTCCTGCACGGTAGGCAATTTCTGTTACAAACAGACCACAAACCATTATTAATGATTTTCGGATCGAAAAAGGGACGACCACAACATACGGCGAATAGACTCCAAAGATAAAGTACCAGACTTCGTAATTACAATTTTCAAATGGAGTATATACCATCTAAAATATTTGGTCATGCAGACAGGTTATCGAGGTTAATACCTAAGCAGACAGAACTATTGGAGGATATGGTAATAGCAGCCATTCAAGCGGAAGTTTAAGTAAAAAATACGTTATGTGACACAATAAGAGAACTTCTAGTAACGCTTGATGAGATTAAGAGTAAGGCAGAGGCAGAGGAATTTATTATACGCACGAAAGAAAGGATCAACAATAACGAACTGGATGAAGAAATTTATTCAATTTATGATAACGTCCTGTTATATAGCGACAGGGTCGTAATTCCTGCGACATTACAGAAAAGAATTATCAAGGAATTCCATGCAGGACATCCAGGTATATCAAGAATAAAAAGTCTTATGCACTCTTTCATTTATTGGCCAAACATGGATAAGGATATAGAAGGAAAAATCAGGGAGTGTAGAGGATACGCATTAGTCATGAAAGCTCATCCGACTCAATTCGGATCGTGGGCAAAACCGCACCGACCTTGGTCTAGGATTCATTTAGATTTTGCAGGACCGCTAGATGGGCTCTACTATCTCATTGTTGTAGACAGCCTATCTAAATGGCCGGAAGTATTAAAATGTAAGAATCCCACATCCGAGGTAACTATCAACTTTCTGTATGAACTATTCGCTAGGTTTGGAGTAGTAGACTGCATTGTTACAGACAATGGAACGCAATTTACGTCTACCGAATTTTAACATTTTTGCGAGGATCATCTAATCGAGCATATAACCATTTCGCCATACCACCTAAGAAGTAATGGACAAGCAGAAAAATTCGTTGACACATTCAAGAGAGCTCTGAAAAAAGCTAGTGGGTCGCCGACGGATAAGTCAATCTAATAGTTTTTACAAGTCTACAGAGTCACTTCGAATGCAAACATCGAAATGTCGAAGACACCTGCTGAGGTTATGTTCGGACGCAAGGTTAGATCAATTTTTCACAAGTTGTTACCAAACCAGGATAGGCCAAACCTAAAAACCCGATAACAAAAACAAAAAAAAAAAAGTATAAAGTTGGCGAAAGAGTCTTCTACAAGATTCACAAAAATAATAAGACTTTCTGGGAGTCCGGCATTGTTGAGAAACAAATAGGCAACATGATCTACACGATTAAGGGACCAGACTTCGTGCACAAATGTCACACTAACCAAATTCGGAAAAGATACTCGAACAGTGACGTGACCAGATCGCCCAAGGAGGACATCATGGACACAGTGTTTGATACTTTTCAGGTGCCCATACCAGAGAAAGCTCCGGAGAACAGAAGATCAAACAGAAAACGGAAATCAACAGAATTGATTAGGGTGAACCCAAAACAAAAACGTTATTAATCTCAGATGGGATATTTTCAACCGGCCTTATTTGAACAGAGGAATTTACACCGATTAGCACTATAAATAGCGCTAGTAATTCCAACACCGGTGAGAGAGATGCGACTGCACTTCAACTGCTAGTCGAGTGCCCAGCAGATATACACGCTTTCCTATCTTTGTACATTATTGTTAATACACTTGTTCCTTAACTGAACTTCGACTTGATTGTTCTTATCTTCACTGTTGTTCCACGACACAACAGTATGTAAAGTCTTCCTTCAGTCTTGACAGACTGTAGATACCCACTCTAAGGGTGCCTACGTGTGAAATTTTTGTGGCAAGAGTTGCACAATCTATAACCACACCTCTCCTGAGGCGACATTGTTAAATACTAGTGGCAAGTAGAGGGTCAGGACAACTGGAAACAATGCCGAGATAAGTGGAAAGCACATACAACGCCTAGCCTTCCCAAATGGTCACTCATCTGGTACTAGCCAGACTCAACGTTGCTTAACTTCGGTGATCTGATGAACACCTGTGTGTCAACGTGATTATACCGTGCATATATACTTACAGAACATACTTTCCTATATATATATATATATATATAGATGTTGTTTTGTTTTGGTTTTAGCGATATGTTTTGAATGAATTCAATTATTTACGAAAGTGCACCTTTATCCATGCGCTTTGGGAATACTCCTCCTTTTTAATCAACTTGGTACCCCCACATGGGGAGCAGTATATATAATTTTTAAAATGTAATTTTCCACTGACACGTGTTTCATCGTCTACGATTCATCAGAGTGGCTGTATCTACCGTTGGGTCCCAATTTCGAATCTCGCTAGATACAGCACCCTGATGAGTCGTAGACGACGAAACACGTGTCAGTGGATAATTACATTTTAAAAATAATATATCCTAAATTTTTTAATTTGTCTATATAAATTTCTTTGGAGTTCATATAGAGTATCAATAAAATAAGAAAACGATAATATAAAAATATATACTTATGCATATAGATACAATCATTTATTCAGTAACGCTGATACATTAGTTAGGGGTGTTGGATAGGTAACATATTAGGGATGCAACGTCCCATTTCCCTGACCCAATAGCCTCAATATATGACCGTTCTCCTCTCATGCACAATTATTTCGCTCCTAATGTTACTGTTGCTAGACGTTGCATCCCTAATATGGTAACTAGCATCTTCTCCCCTCTTCTGATGAGAAGCATTAGGCTTCGAAATACCATGGTATAAAGAGTTTTACTTATCCTACATCCTAATTTATAATTTATATGCATTAGTACATATTTATATAGTGATTTTCTTACTTTCTCAATATTGTCTGTCTGTCTCTCCCTCCCTCTCTCATATATATCAGAGAGGCGGTAGCACTCTCTATATAGGGATGGCCCGTACACGCCTATATACGCCTACAAAACAAAACTATCCAAATCTCAACTAAAATCAACTTATAAGTTTCAAAAAGCACATATTCTTACAGAGAAGCATCTTACGAATCCAGCGAGTGTCAGAACGTCGGTTAAAATGTCAAAAGAGAGCAAAAAAAAAAAAAAGGGTACAAAAATGGCCAATTGTTCTTCTTTCTTCTTTCTTCTTCTTTCTTCTTTCTTTTGAGACGATGTATCTCGGTGTACGAACGGTCTCTGACAACAGTTCAAGCATCAATCGACTGCTCTTTACACGGAGAAGTGCAGTGACCCATCGCTTTTTAGCTAACTCCATAATTAAATAAGATTACGTGTAATAACAAGTTTTAAACACTATATACCCAATGTAGACAGACCACTTCGAACACGGAACTTCTCTCAAAAGGGACAGCTCCAAATAATACACTGGATGCTCACAGACGTTCCAGTTTGCCAGTGGCCTATATTTCTTGGACGCTGAATATTTGAGGTGAACGTTAAGGTTTTTTCTTTAAACAGTAACCCACCAGCGTTAATGAAACCACGAAATCTTTATCTCAGTTGATCAAAATTATTATAAGAGTAACCTATCAGCAAGTACGACGTCAAAAAACAATGTTATAAAAACAAATAATTCTTCAGATTTTGGACTGTAAAATATGTACAAAATGTCAATGCTGTGACCAGGATTCGAACCTAGGTTAGCACGGCCACAACGTGGGGTCCTAACCTCTAGACGATCACGGCTAACACTGACGTCTGTCGCTCTTGGCAGAAAGACACATGACTACTGTCAAACTATTGAAAAATAAGGAGGAAACTGTAAATTCTCACGCATGCGCAAAAATACACTATAGCAACCATTGTTAAATGCAGCTGAATCTCTTCGCTCGCTAAGAAAAGTAGATCAGACCAGTTCTTCTAAGAACTCACCAAACGCCAAAGGAAATAAGTTAAATTAACCGCAAAAGAAACTGCAAGAAAGTCATCTTCTAAGAACTCACTGGAAGCTGACCAAAAAGAATCAAAATCCAAGCCCTAGCCACAAAAATAACTAGATATTGTGGCTACTATACACAATCTACTAATAAAAAACAAGTAAGTTTTCTAAAATAAACTACATTAAATTAACCAAGTAACCTCACACTGTCACTGATTAGGACTTCATATAAAGATAACAACTACACTATTGGTGTATATACCGTTCCACACTTTAACTATTGGTGACGGGGCAGTATCCCAATTCTACGAGAGTTGTCTTGCTATAAGATAAGTGATATTATAGTAAGATACACATAAGTGTTATATGTTTACATTTAATAAAAAATGCCAAAGTCAGCACGTAGTAAAAAAGCTCAGAGAAATATAGACTATGAAAAAAAACAAAGTCATGTATTATCTGAGCAAAAAGAATACTATCAGAAAAATGCTGAAATAATAAAAATTAAGTATCATGCAAATCCTGAGGCAAAGAAGGCTGCCTCACGTGCTGACTCAAAAGCACGGTATAACAGGGATCCCGAGGGAAAAAAACTGCCTCACGTGCTCTTTATAACAAAGAACCAGAAAAAAAGAAGGCTGCCTCACGTGCTGACTCAAAAGCACGGTATAACAGGGATTCTGAGGAGAAAAAGCTGCCTCACGTGCTCTTTATAACAAAGAACCAGAAAAAAGAAGGCTGCCTCACGTGCTGACTCAAAAGCACGGTATAACAGGGATTCCGAGGGAAAAAAGCTGTCTCACGTGCTCTTTATAACAAAGAACCAGAAAAAAAGAAGGCTGCCTCACGTGCTGACTCAAAAGCACGGTATAACAGGGATCCCAAGGGGAAAAGAGCTGCCTCATGCACAAACTATTATAAAAAGACCTAAAACCCAACAGGAAGCGACCTGCTACTAATGGAGGCGGCAATGAGCCGCCTCCTAAAAAAGACAATACTATCATGAATGTAAGTTTAAAAATAAGACTGTAAGTAAAAATACTAATTAACAAGAATAAAAAAGCATTGGAAATGCAAAAGGATATAGGGATGGTATGCCAAAAAGTATACAAACAAGATAGCTATGAATGGCTAGGCACATGGAAATAGAATTGCATCCAAAGTATAGCCCTATAGCTTTTTACAACCATAATGATGGCACGGAATGAAGATTGGAGAAAAGCTATAGGACTATACTTTGGATGCAATTCTATTTCCATGTGCCTAGCCATTCATAGCTATCTTGTTTGTATACTTTTTGGCATACCATCCCTATATCCTTTTGCATTTCCAATGCTTTTTTATTCTTGTATATATATATATATATATATATATATATATATATATATATATATATATATATATATATGCTAGCAGACAGCCTGGCATTGCCCAGTCGTAAAATATGCTTGAGTATGATATTTTGATTAATGCAAATGTCGTTTTTATTATTATATTGTATTGGACCCCATATATAGTAATAACTTAAAAAGTAAAAAAAAAAATGATTTGTGCGATACCACCAAGAATCGAAACCAAAACGTTTAGCTTACGATTTACTTTTTCCTTTGACGTTAATGCCTGAGCTATGAAAACGTGGTTGCTGTAAGGTTAAAAATTAAAACATGAACCAATAGCTATTACGTTGCACATGCATATTCTGTAATGCTGTCGTTTGACTTTCACTTGGCAAATTCTATTTTTTTTTCAACTTTTTACACAGATTTACCTCGACTAAAACCCAAATATAAAGTTACCAATGGGTTCGAATACCCTATATATTAAGCTTCATATCAATCTTCATGTCTGTAGACCAAAAACTGATAGAGGAGTTTGGTAAGTAAAATCTTTTAAACAGATATATATACGAATGTATATATATATATATATATATATATATATATATATATATATATATATATATATATATATATAGTAATTTATAAAATATATATGGCGATTAAGCTACACTGAACATTCGGCGTTTCATCCACTCTAGGATGTGAGTAAATGAAGTAGTTATATATATATATATATATATATATATATATATATATATATATATATATATATATATATATATAAGAGGTTTGTGTTTACTATAAGCTTTTTACATAAATATTACGCAAGTATAAATCATGTAGAATATCTGCATGAATATAATTACACGTAATAGTTGACTAAAGATGATTATCCCATAAGAAAACCGAAAAAAAAAAGATGATAATTAAAATGAATGTTTAAAAAAATATACATACACAGATCTTTTGCTTGAAATTTCGATTCCCCGACTCCCCGACTCATATATTACAAAGTTGTATTTTCTTTTTAAATAAATAGAAAAAAAGGGGTTTTAATCAATACACACACACACACACACACACACACACACACACACACACACACACACACACACACACACACACACACACACACACACACACACACACACACACACATATATATTATTGTTTGTGTATTTTGTGTACGTATATTTATATTTATATAATCCTAGTTGAACTACCCGATATTGCCAAGTTGTATTTCATATATTTGAATATTTAGTTCTCATATATATCTTATTGATTACACGAAACGTTTATTCATAATGGTTTCTTTTTCCACATCCACCATAAGGTAGCAGCAGTAGGTGCGTTTTATTTTATAGAGGTCTCGTCAGTAGCAATTATTCTCTTTTCTAGTTTAATCTTTTACCTTTTAGTCTTTCTTCTTTCAAAATATGACGTAAGAATTACAATTATTATTTTATATCTTAGTGCATATCTGAAAACTGTTAAGTCTCCTTTTGATTTAACTATGTAATGTACAATATACAGTAGCCTCCAAAGGTTTAGGAACGGTCGATCATTTTTTTTGAATGATTTCTAACTGTATCTATGAAAAAGGAAAAAAATTGAATTTTCCAATGTTTAATGCTAGTAAAAACAAAAAAAACAAAAAAAAACATTTTATTTTTGATTTTGAATACATAGTTTTTTTTTATACATAAATTAATTAAATTATAGGCGCTCAAATGTTAAGGAAGGGTGGAAATTATTAATGAAAATATAAAGAATCCTTTCAGTATTTAGTTAAAAGCCCCTTGTTTTCAATCACACTCTGGCATATTTTGCTGCAAGACAGAACCAATCGTTTACATGCTATAGGTGAGATATTATTCCAGGATTTTTTTTTATACATTCCCATAAATCATCAAATTTTTTTTTGTTTTTTATCTGTGATCTTATCACCAATAATTTTCCAAACATTTTTAATTGGATTCAGCTCGGAGCTATGAGCTGGCCAATCCATAACGCAAATATTGGATCTATTTAGCTGTTTTAAAACTATTTTTGATTTATGGCTGCCAAGGATTACATTGGCTTTACATTGGATAACAACTATTTCATATCTGGTAAACTACTTATCAGCTTCAAATTTAACTGTAATATTCGTTGTCAGCATACCCGAAAACTCAGAGAAGTCGACATTTCGAATGTGAACAGTGAGTTGTAGTTAATGTAAAAAAAATACCAAATAATTTATATTTTAGTCAGAGAGACAAAGTATTTAAAAGTCTATTTTTCAGCTTTCCGTTTTCACCTTGAACCTATTTCATGCCTTTATAATATATTTATATATAACAAAATTTGAAACGCATGTTTAATTTGAAGCATTTATATCCTTGAAAACGATGTATGCATACGAACAAAGATCAAAAGCACCCCTAAAGAAAGAAGGAATAAAAACCCCTTCTTACTGATTGACCCCAAAAACACTCTTACTTTCTAATCAGTAACCCCATGCCCTTCTAAATGGATTGGTATCTCCTTATCACAAATTTCATTCGAGCGCGGCAAGAGAGAGCAGCATGTGTAGCCTTAAATGTCCAAGACCTAAGCTAAGCTAAGCTCTTGTTCGGTCGTTTCGTATGAAAAAACTATTAAGTAAATCTAACACTATTTTCTTTTGCTTCTTCGTATCTATTTATTTTTTTTTTACATTAGTTCAGGAATTTTTTAACCATATTTTCTTCACTTATTTAAAAACAAATTAAATGCTTAAATGTTGTTTATAGATATGAAAACATGATATCCAACGTAAAAGCTAATGTAATCCTTGGCAGCCATTTTTAAAAACAAAATTACTAAAAACGGAATAGTCTTTTCACCATGCTTAAATGCTGTTTACCAGATATGAAAACATATGATATCCAACGTAAAAGCTAATGTAATCCTTGGCAGCCATTTTAAAAACAAAATTACTAAAAATGGAATAGTCTTTTCGCCATGCTTAAATGCTGTTTACCAGATATGAAAACATATGATATCCAACGTAAAAGCTAATGTAATCCTTGGCAGCCATTTAAAAAAAAAATTACTAAAAACTGAATAGTCTTTTCACCATGCTTAAATGATAATATCGCTTTTATCTATAGTAAGTCGAAAATCTCTAAAAAAATATGCTAATTCATTTAGAAGACAGTAGAACTTGACTTAAATACGATAATTTTTGTCTTACCAGCCATATGAGGGTGCAAAGAAACCTGGTCTTGGACCCCGGCGCATGGCTACTCCTCTTTGTGTGATCAGTAAGTCTTACCAGATTACTCATCTGGGAGAGGGAAGGCTCTGATATAAACCTATGCTTTTTATTTCATGACATTGTGCCGAAACACTGAGGGAGGTTGGCCCCCTGGGTCATAGTTGACAACCTTCCCAGAGCTGGTAACATTAAAGAATCCCCCAGTTTGCAAACCTATATCACCTAAGGTGTAGGTAGGCTCTTCCTATCGCCTAACTTCCGTACTTGTTTTTTGTTTATTAACCAGGTGCAGTTACAATGAGGAACTCACTTGAGACACTCTGTGTCTGGCCTTGATTCCTGACTAGAGCAATTAACCCCGACTCCCCATTTCCTAAATATTTCTCTCACAAACAGAGTAAATGGCTTTGCTTGCATGCTACTTATGTTCCTTTGACTGGTTGAACCGTTCTTGTGAAGTTGTGTCATAATATACTTAAATTTAATTTCTCATTTTATTTCCTGTTAAAATATGTTATTAAATAAAATATGAATTTCCAAAAATCCACAACCTCCCCCGCCCCCGCTGAAGATGAAGGGCTGACCACAGGTAAAAAAAAAAAAAAAACGAATAGAAACCTAGCTGAGCACAACGTGTAGTCGAAACTTTCGTGAAAAGCAGGTCTTTAATTAATCATTTGCTTGCTAAGTATTGCAAAGTTATTGATTATTAACTTTAACTTGTTTTCCTGCTCTTAATTATTGATACTTCTTCACTCTTTTTGAAACTAATAGATTATCATTCCTTGCCTAAGTTTATATCTAAATATAAGGCCTATACTGACCGTATGTATATACTTAATTACGAACATAACAGGCACAAATTCTTTTAAATGTCGAGTTAAAATGACTAGTTACTTTGCCTCCAAGACAACTGCCTGTGTCTGTTTTGCATGATAACCATTATTCCAAA
This sequence comes from Euprymna scolopes, assembly GCF_053919585.1. NCBI lineage: Eukaryota > Metazoa > Mollusca > Cephalopoda > Sepiida > Sepiolidae > Euprymna > Euprymna scolopes. Next base: position 184,984,050 of record NC_136483.1, read on the forward strand.
TCCTTTCCAATTGCTCTTTTCTCCAAGCTGCTATAAAATGGGAGGGTGCTTTGTTTTCTGGTCTTTAACTTTAGAAGGTTGAACTTTTAAAATTGATACTAAACACCTATAGTTATCTATACAGTACACATGCATAACCTTGTAACTTATACCTATATTCTATTACTTATATAAGATAGATACTTATTAACCATAGTTTGTACTTAATGTAGATCACTTTAAATATAAGTGATCTACATTAAGTAAAAACTCTACATCTTTCTTTCTCTTAGATGGGCCAAAGTATTTGTGATTGTCTTTACATGAGAACTAATGTCTGAAACTCATTTCAAATCGTACCCTAACTCTTTATAGTATAATTGTCTAATGTTTATATTAATGTACAAACCTTATTTAATCCTCGTTGAACTCTAGTAGATATTAACCTTTAATCTACACTCCATACTCATGCATACCCGCCACCCGTGTTTCCACTCAAAACTTGTAAATAACCACATTTTCCAATCTGAATCCTACTCTGAGGAGTGTAACTTCAAAGCAAACACTAATTATCTTTGATACTAACTCGATTAATTACTCATGTGGGGGGTGTAGAAATACCTGACTTTGAAACTAGGCACGGGGCTAACCCTCTCGATGCTGATAGACCCGTATATCTGGTCAAGTCATCCATTTAGGAGAATGAAAACTCTGATGCTACTGACCTCATACATCTTGACACTAAACAGGAGAGGGAGGCATCCTCAGTCCTGGTCGACAACCTTCCTAGAGTTGGTAATTCGATCAAATCACCGGTTTGAAAACTTAAATTTCTTAAGGAGTAGATAGGCTCTGCCTATCGCCTGGCTCCCATACTCCTTTGCCTATGAGTCAGGAGCAGAGGTATGATCACAGACTTATTAGAAATGCTCAGTGCTTAGCCTTGTTTCCTGACTAGGACAATACACGCTGTCCCCCACATCCACCTCATTCCCTTCTCTAAATATGGGCATTTGGGGGATGCTTGCTTACGATGTACGCTAACATGATTGAACTGGGCCACTCTTGCCTGACAGATTTGAGGGTAAAAGTTTGACAGTGTGTCTGGCTGCTGTATTCCGACTGACATTACAGGTGCCCTAACTCTTTGGTAGTGCTTA
>NC_136483.1:184990188-185022688 GCF_053919585.1 Euprymna scolopes
ATACATACGTGCATACATACATATATATATATATATGTAACTAATAATTTTCGACCCAAACCGATTAAAAAACTTGCCCTATCTCTGAATACTCTTTATGTAAAATTTCAAATGTTTAGATCAGAAATTGTCTGAGTAATTTGGTAGAGACCGAAGTGGTTAATTTTTAAAAAACTTTGACCCTTATTATGAACCCTTAACACTTACTGTTTTGGACTCAAATTTAGTTAGATCCACGTCCAAGGAACCTATATCTAAAATTTCAAGTGTTTAGACACAAAATTTTCGGAGGAGCTTTTTAGAGTTCTCAAAGATCAAATCGTTGAACTTTGACCCCTTAACAGCCAAATTTCTGGCCTAAAATGGATGACAAAGATTTTCCCAAATCTCAGTAATCTGTATATCAAATTTCGAGTCTGTAGACTAAAAATTGACTGTTATTTTGTAGAGAAATGTACACAGACAGACACACACACACACAGACAGACATACACTTTCACTTTATATATATATATATATATATATATATATATATATATATATATATATATATATATATACTAGCGGTTCAATCCAGCTTTGCTCGGCCCTATACTTTGCTCGAGCTCGGATTTCAACGCGGTTAGCTTGATCTGTGTTGGTTAATAGAAATTCTTGTGTGCAGGGCGTTTTCTCAGTTGATAGAGTGCTTGCCTTGCATGCAAGAGGCTCGGGTTTCGAATCCTGAGTTCGGATGTGCCTAACTGATGAGCCCAAATGAGGGCGAAACTCGAGTCTTGGACTTCCAGTTCTTTGACTGTCATGGCTCTTGTGGACTGCGACGTTGTTTGGCTGTGGAATTTATTATATACAATCTCTCACATTCTGAAAATCCTATCATAAGTTGCTCGCTTGGTTAGTATTGCTGGATGGCATCGTCCTTTCGAGTTAAAACTCCTACTTGTGAGACATCGGCTTGGGGTTATTAGCTGGTTGGATGACCACGTCCCTTGTTGAGACGAAGTAGGTTCATTTCACAGTCGGATTTCGACGCTGTTTGCTTGATCTGTGTTGGTTAATAGAAATTCTTGTGTGCAGGGCGTTTGTTCAGTTGGTAGAGTATTTGCCTTGCATGCAAGAGGCTCGGGTTTCGAATCCTGAGTTCAGATATGTCTAACTGATGAGCCCAAATGAAGGCGAAACTCAAGTCTTGGACATCCGGTTCTTTGACTGTCATGTGTCTTGTTGGCTGCGGTGTTGATTGGCTGTGGAATTTATTATATATATATATATATATATATATATATATATATATATATATATATATATATACACTAGCATGCCACCGGCATTGCCCGGTCGTAAAATACGTTTAAATGTGATATAGTGATTAATGCAGATTTCGTATTTATTATTATACTGGCAGGCCTACCCGGCGCTGCTCGGGACTGTATACACAATGAGAAAATTGATGTTGATTTTGAATATATTTGTTAATCTTAGGATAGAGGAATTATTAATGTCTACGTATCATTTGCTATTTCGAGCAAAAGAATATTTTACGTACCCTAGGACGAGTATTAAACATGTATGAAATAATTGTACCTTCCCTAGGATAGGTAATTTACAGCACGTATGTGAGATAATTTTACCTTTGCGAGACTGGGTAATGTACAACAGATATTATAAAAAAAGTTTACCTACCCTCGGACGGGTAATTTAAATACGTAAATGAAACAGTTTAACATACCCTCGACAGGTATTGTACAACATATAAGAAATCATTTCTCTTCCCATGAAGGCTACCACAATTTTAAGAAAATTGAAATCATTTTTAGAAGATGGATAATTAGGATTTCCAAATTAATACATAAATACATTGTTTTGGTTTATGATGAGGCAACCCTTGCTTCACCATAAATTTCTACATTACCGGGTTTCTTTTCTTCTTCACTATCGAATTGTAAGAAGAATTATGTCATTTTTTGAAGATATCTCAGCCGGATTTTCAAATTAATACATAAATACATTGACACAGTTAAGTAATTAGACAACCCTTGCTTCATTATAATCTTCCACATTACTGTGTCTCATTTTCTTTCGCAACTACCGACAACAATTTTTTTTGAAAAAAAGACGTCATTGAAAATCCAGAAAAATATGAATGACTCCCAACAGAAATTTGCCCATTTCATCTTCACATAAGACATTTCTAGTGGCTTAATGCCTTGTCTGGAGCGATTTCCATAAGATATTTCAAGTGGCTTCATGCATTGTATGGAACTATTTACTTAAGATATTACAAGTGGTTTCATGCCTTGTCTGGAGTGATGTTTTCATCTATCACATTCAGTCTTGGCGACGCCGGGCCTTCCACCAGTATATGTTTCAACCTGTCTCATTCAGTCCCAGGCGACGCCAGGTCTTCCGCAGGTGTATATTTTCACATATCTCATTCAATCCCAAACGACTCCAAGGCCTTTTGCTAGTATATATTTCCACCTGTCTCATTCAATTCCGGGCGACGCCTTGCCTTCTGCTAGTATATATTCCCACCACCCCACTTTGTAATAAAGTAATGTTTAACCTGTAAACTTTTTCAGCCATTTCCGGGACTTACTTCATATCCCCGCACCCCACTGTTAAAAGTATACATGCCTTAAAGTAATGCTTTAATTGTAAAATGTTTCAGTCATTTTGGGACTGACTTCATATTTCAACCCCATCTGTTAAAAATATGACATAAAGAAATATTTAAATCGTAAACTGTTTCAACCATTTCAGGGGCTGACCTCATACCCCCCCACCCTACTGTTAAAAATATACATGTAATAAAGTAATGTTTAAATCGCAAACTGTTTCAGCAATTTTAAAACTGCCTTCATATCCCCAACCTTAATAATATGCATGAAATAAAGTAATGTTTAAACCTTAAACTGTTTCAGCCATTTCCAGGACTGACTCCGTACACCCAATCCACAGTAAAAAATATATATGAAATAAATTAATGTTTAAATCATAAACTGTTTCAACCATTTCCGGGACTGACTTGATATCCCAGACACCACTTGTAAAATATGTAAAAACTGACTTCATATGCCCCACCCCACTGATAATGAGCAAGCTCAATGTTGCTTAACTTTGGTGATCCACATAAAGGATTTGGTATTCTCAAGTAGTAACTCATCTGATAATGACCAAACTCAATGTTGCTTAACTTTGATGATCTACATAATGCATTTGGTATTCCCAAGTAGTCACCCATCTTATGGTGATCAAGCTCAATGTTGCTCAACTTTGATGATCTACATAAAGCATTTGGTATTCCCAAGTAGTCACCCATCGTATGATGAGCAAGCTTAATGTTGCTTAACTTTGGTGAGCTACTTGAACATTTGGTATTCCCAAGTAGTCACCGATCTGATAATGACCAAGCTCAATGTTGCTTAACTTTGGTGATTTACATAATGCATTTGGTATTCTGAAGTAGTCATCCATCTGATGATGATCAACCTCATTGTTGCTTAACTTAAGAAGAAGATAATGCCTAGTAGAAAACTACTTGATTACTTGGTCTTTTAGCTAAGAATTTTGTTGTTTGTTATTTTTGTTCTTGTAATTTTTAATTATAATTTCATTTTTGACGACAATAAAATAGATAAATAAGATCATAATGTAGTATCTGTTCCGGCAGATACTGCAAGCAAAGACCATATGTGGGGGCGACCCCACATATAAGATCTTGGTCAATGTAGGGGCAACCCTTCATACCAATTGTCACTATCCAGCTCCCCTACTCCCCGGGGAGTTGGTCCCCATTTCCCCTTCACTCCTCACTTTAAAAATCGGCCTTGTGCCTAATTTGCTCAGTGGGGGAGCAAATAAATACATCAAAGTGTAGTATCTGTTCTGATGCTGCGCTTCAATTTTGTTCTGTGTTAGTGGAGAAGTTCTTTATGACTGAGAAAATTATTTTTGTTCATATCATGAATTCCCCTTTTTGGGGAGCTGGATTTCCTCCACATTAAAAATCGAATTTATTTACAACTCTGCACTCGTGGGAAGGAAAGTAAAGAAAAAAAATAACAAGAAACTACAGAATAGTTAAAACATACTTTACCCTCCTCATATTAAGAATGGCTATCTATATAACTTTATTATTTCACCACGGTCCGTAATTCGTATGTCAGTTTTTTTTTATTTACTAGCATGGGTGCCCGGCATTGTCCGGGTATTTGGAGATATATGTTGAGCAAAAAAAAAGTGGTCAATTTTTTTAAACTTCGACCCTTATTATGACCTCTTAAAATTTATTGTTTTGGGCTCAATTACGTTATTAAATTAGATCCATGTCCAATGAACCTATATCTTAAATTTCAAGGGTTTAGACCAAAAATTGTCGGAGGAGTTTGGTAGAGTTTTCAAAGGTCAAATCGTTGAACTTTGACCCCTTAACAGCCGAATTTCTAGTCGAAAACCGGTCACTTCGATTTTTCCAAAGCTCAGTACCCTGTATATCAAATTTCGAGTCTGTAGACTTAAAATTGACAGAGTTATTGCGTAGGGAAATGTACACACACACAGACAGACAGACACTTTCACTTTTATAGATATGTAGATTGTATTATCGGGTGAAATTACATAATAGTTCAACACATACCCTCCTTTCGCCATATCAAAATGGTTTTCTAAATAATAACTTTATTATTTCAGCACAGTCTGTATTCTGTATGTCTGTTTCTTATTTAATAAATTGTTAGATGCATAAGCCATTTATATAGATAGAAGAGAAGAAGAAAGAAGATTATATTGGACCTAATGCATAGTAAGTATTTAAAAACTTATAAAACAATGACGCGTTCACCACCACTGAGAATCGAAACCAAGACGTTTAGTTTACAATTTATTTTTCCTTTGATGTTAATGCCTGAACTATGACGACATGTTTGCTGCAAGGTTAAAAATTAAAACATAAATCAATAGCTGCCACGTTACGCATGCATATTCGTAGTGCCGTCGTTTGACATTTAACTGGTAAATTTCATTTTTTTTTAATTTTCACACTTTTGTAGCAATTTTCCCAGTTAAAACCCAAATATTCGAATACCCTATATATGAAGTTTTATAGACCAAAAAACTGACAGAAGAGTTTGGTAGGCAAAATGTATTAAATAAATATATATACGCATACATAAATATATATATATAGAAAGATGTTTGTGTTTACTATAACCTTTTGATGAAAATATTACGCCAGTATAAATCATGTAGACTATCTGCATAAATATAATTACACGTAATAGTTAACTAAAGATGTTCATCCTATAAGAAAAACAAATAAAAAAAAGCCAATAGGGAATTAACTGAAATGTATCTTTAAAAAGAATATGCAAATTAACTAGATCCTTTGCTAATGTAGGGGACTAGGGCATATAAATCCTAATCCCGTTACAAAAGAATAATGAAACGAATGGAATTGAAGGAAACAAAAACTCAATTGATGGATAAGATAAACGTGTCGTTTATTTACTGTTGAAAGAATGAATGTTTTAGATATATGTGTTCATGTCCGCGCGGGTGTAACCATCGTTCGTTGCGGGACTGGTGTTGTAGAAAGAAAAGGAAATGTGTGTTCATCTCAAGTTCGGGTCACTATCGTTTGTTCGCGCGTGGGAAGAGAAGTGAGTAATGTAATAGAACGAGAAATGGCAGTTCATCGTGTAGACAAAGAAAAGGATAGAGGGTTGATGTCAGTTAGCAGTCAGCTATGCGAAGGTGTTCTCAGGGACCAGTAGTAGATAGAGAGAGAAAGAGTGTAAAGGTGTACATACGGTCTGTTAGCTTTTTGTCCGACATAGTAGTAAATGGCGTGAGGTACGCACACAGATGGACGACGTCACTAGCTCGAAAGCTGGCCCTAAAAAGGATTGGAAACAGCTTGTCTCTTCCTTTTATACTTGTTTCCGGTGGTCTTTTGCGCATGTGTGGATTTCCATTGAAAGGAAGTGACGTCGTCCATCTGTGTGCGTACGTGTGCGCGTGTGTGAGTACATGTGTGTACGTTAGCGTGTGTGTATATACACGTGAATGTGAGTGTATGTATGCGAACGTGAATATATGTACGTCTGTGGACGTGGGCGCGTATGTTTGCGTGTGCGTATGTATATGACAAGTAATATAGCTTGAAATGTGAACGCGTGTTTTTGTGTGAGACTTGAAAAGGCTCGCGCACTAATGAATGCAATTCCACGACCCATATATAGCAAAGTTGTATTTTCTTTTTAAATAAACAAAAAAAAGTGAGTTTTGAATATGAATATCGATACACCACCTTCCCAGATCTATATGAGTATAGATAGATATACATACATTTACTTTTTGAGAATTTTGTCTGGATCAAAACAAAACAAAAACAACTTAGATATATCTTAGTCAACAACACAAACATTACATATCACAACTCCTATACTATACACTAGATAAAACCCAATATTTTAAACGGTCTAATTTAGTAGTTGACTTTAACGTAGGCTCCATAAAGAAACAATTTTCATCTTTGAATATTTGTTCTAATTTTTAATTTTTTGCGCACCTTGTACGTGATCACGTATCCTACTCGAAATTTCATTACAAATAGTTCATTTAAAGAGCTATGTATTACCTCATTGGTCGACGAAATCCGCAGATATGAAGACACAAGATTAATTCACCATTCCGTCAGCTATGACACGATAAAAGTCTTAAGTAATTCGCAAAGTAATTCAGCAAAATCCCACCCCTTCACAGTTGAGATCCCTAGATGTAAGAGAGCCTCCTACTCCAGTAGTTTCTTCCCCAGAACAACTGGACTTTGGAATTCCCTTCCGGTTTCCTGCTTCACCAACTGTACTAACATGCAGAAGTTCAAGTGTAACGTGAACCGACATCTTGCTGCCCAACTCCCCACATAGTACCCGTGTAGCTCATGTCCCTGATAATAGCCCCCTACATCAAAATGGAAATGTTCGTTGTTTGGGGAGAAAATGTAAAAAAAAAAAAAATGTATTCTTAGTATTAAAAGAGAGGATGCTATCACATGGATTAAAAAAGGCCCCCGTTCCAAATTTCGTGCGGATTTCAAAGTTCGATAAAAAGATTCCCGAGTCCGACAAGATACACTTAAAGGAGGTAAAAGGTTATATCGACCGAAACGTTGTGTGAATAATCAAATAATACGAATAATCAATCATCATCTAATACATTCAGAAACATGATCTCTATTGTATTCTTAGTGTCACCCGAACTGACGATTGAACCTTCAACCTCTAGAAAAGTGTCGCTTAGAACTGAAGTTTACTGATTACTTTATCCGCTAAGCGTTCTTGCTTTAGGTTGAAGGTTCAATCATTAGTACGGGCGATTTGGGTTACGAATTATGATCTAACCGTTAAAATCTGATGTTTGAACATACACACAGGCGCGCGCGCAAACATCGTGTTTGTTGTCACTTAGACGCGAGTAAAGTATGTTTTTGTCAGTGAGCGATCACAGGTAATGGCTCCTGTGAGAAGCCGGGAAGCCCCAGTAAGAAATGACCATAAAACTTGAACGACTTGAAAAAGCGAGCAAAAGAGGAAACATATAAACAAGATGTCAATAAAAGAAAAGAAAAGAAAAGAAAAGAAAAGAAAGAGAAATCTTTTGAAAGTTTGAATGGGGGGGGGGGAAACAACAACAAAAAGAATTGCCAATAAATGTGTTCATTCTTGTTTCTCTGATTCTTTTTATTCTGCTAAATCTCGCCGTTCTCGTTTCTGATGCCGTCTGCTTGCGGCTACACTCACAGACCATTTTCTCGGCAAACGGAATCATAGCAGAAATAACGAAAAAGACAACAAAAAAAAAAAAATCAAGCAAAAACAAAACAAAACAAAATAAAACAAACAAACAAACAAAAAACAGAACGTTCGTACATTCCCGCAAGGGGAGACAACCCTGTGCTGCAGAATCATTAATGTCTTCTATACTGAAACGTGCATTTGAAAATGGCAACTTGCCTTTTTACGTTTGGTGATTTCATTTTACTCTTGATGCAATAATTCTTGTCTGCAAGGGTCTTTCATGCAACCGTTCAATTTAAAGAACACATAATTACACACACACACACACACACACACACACACACACACACACACACACACACACACACACACACACACACACACATTTATCGCGAATTTGGAAGAGTAAAATTAGTTTCCTCCACTGGTTTCTAACTCAGTATTTGAAATATAGAAGAACATCTTGATTAGAGATTCCAATACCTGTGTATCATATACACAAATCAAGCATTAGATCCAGAAAGGATTTCCGTAATTGTGAAAACTAGCTAAACTAAAATAAAAACAAAAAAACATAAAAACTAGAACATTCAACAAATAGACCATGCAACAAATAGAACATTCAACAACTGAAACATTCAACAACTAGAAGAGTTAAAAACAGCTGAAACATTTAACAACTAGAACAGTTAAAATGAACATTCAACAACTAAAACATTCAACAACTAGAACAGTTAAACTGAACATTCAGCAACAAGAACAGTTAAAATGAACATTAAAAAACTAGAACAGTTAAAACAGCTGAAACATTCAACAACTAGAACAGTTAAAATGAACATTCAACAACTAGAACAGTTAAAACAGCTGAAAAATTCAACAACTAGAACAGTTAAAATGAACATTCAACAACTAGAACATTCAACAACTGGAACATTTAATAACTAGAATAGTTAAAATGAACATTCAACAACTAGAACATTCAAAAACTGGATCATTCAACAACTAGAACAGTTAAAAACAGCTGAAACATTCAACAACTAGAACAGTTACAATAAACATTCAACAACAGAAACATTCAATAACCAGAACAGTTAAAATGAACATTCAACAACTAGAACAGTTAAAATGAACATTCAACAACTAGAACAGTTTAAATGAACATTCAACAACTAGAACAGTTAAAATGAACATTCAACAACTAGAACAGTTAAAATGAACATTCAAAAACTAGAATAATTAAAATGAACATTCAACAACTAGAACAGTTAAAATGAACATTCAATAACTAGAACAGTTAAAATGAACATTCAGCAACTAAAACATTCAACAACTAGAACAGTTAAAATGAACATTCAACAACTAGAACAGTTAAAATAAACATTCAGCAACTAAAACATTCACCAACTAGAACAGTTAAAATGAACATTCAACAAGTAGAACAGTTAAAATGAACATTCAGCAACTAAAACAGTTAAAATGAACATTCAGCAACTAGAACAGTTAAAACAGCTGAAACATTTAACAACTAGAACAGTTAAAATGAACATTCAACAACTAGAACAGTTTAAATGAACATTCAGCAACTAGAACAGTTAAAATGAACATTCAGCAACTAAAACATTCAACAACTAGAACAGTTAAAATGAACATTCAGCAACTAGAACATTTAAAATGAACATTCAGCAACTAGAACAGTTAAAAACAGCTGAAACATTCAACAACTAGAACAGTTAAAATGAACATTCAACAACTAGAACAGTTAAAATGAACATTCAACAACTAGAACAGTTAAAATGAACATTCAACAACTAGACAGTTAAAATGAACATTCAAAAACTAGAACAGTTTAAATGAACATTCAACAACTGAAACATTCAACAACTAGAACAGTTAAAATGAACATTCAACAACTAGAACAGTTAAAATGAACATTCAACAACTAGAACAGTTAAAATGACCATTCAACAACTAGACAGTTAAAATGAACATTCAAAAACTAGAACAGTTAAAATGAACATTCAACAACTGAAACATTCAACAACTAGAACAGTTAAAATGAACATTCAACAACTAGAACAGTTAAAATGAACATTCAACAACTAAAACATTCAACAACTAGAACAGTTAAAATGAACATTCAGCAACTAGAACAGTTAAAATGAACATTCAACAACTAGAACAGTTAAAATTAACATTCAACAACTGGAACAGTTAAAACAGCTGAAACATTTAACAACTAGAACAGTTAAAATTAACATTCAACAACGAGAACATTCAACAACTGGAACATTCAACAACTAGAACAGTTAAAATGAACATTCAACAACTAGAACATTCAACAACTGGCTCATTCAACAACTTGAACAGTTAAAAACAGCTGAAACATTCAACAACTAGAACAGTTAAAATGAACATTCAACAACTGAAACATTCAATAACCAGAACAGTTAAAATGAACATTCAACAACTAGAACAGTTAAAATGAACATTCAGCAACTAAAACATTCAACAACTAGAACAGTTAAAATGAACATTCAACAACTAGAACAGTTAAAATGAACATTCAGCAACTAGAACAGTTAAAAACAGCTGAAACATTCAACAACTAGAACAGTTAAAATGAACATTCAACAACTAGAACAGTTAAAATGAACATTCAACAACTAGAACAGTTAAAATGAACATTCAACAACTAGAACAGTTAAAATGAACATTCAACAACTAGAACAGTTAAAATGAACATTCAAAAACTAGAACAGTTAAAATGAACATTCAACAACTAGAACATTCAACAACTAGAACAGTTAAAATGAACATTCAACAACTAGAACAGTTAAAATGAACATTCAAAAACTAGAATAATTAAAATGAACATTCAACAACTAGAACAGTTAAAATGAACATTCAATAACTAGGACAGTTTAAAAGAACATTCAACAACTAAAACATTCAACAACTAGAACAGTTAAACTGAACATTCAGCAACATGAACAGTTAAATAGAACATTCAACAACTAGAACAGTTAAAACAGCTGAAACATTCAACAAATAGAACAGTTAAAATGAACATTCAACAACTAGAACAGTTAAAACAGCTGAAACATTCAACAACTAGAACAGTTAAAATGAACATTCAACAACTAGAACATTCAACAACTGGAACATTTAAAAACTAGAATAGTTAAAATGAACATTCAACAACTAGAACATTCAACAACTGGATCATTCAACAACTAGAACAGTTAAAAACAGCTGAAACATTCAACAACTAAAACAGTTAAAATGAACATTCAACAACAGAAACAGTTAAAATGAACATTCAACAACTAGAACAGTTAAAATGAACATTCAACAACTAGAACAGTTTAAATGAACATTCAACAACTAGAACAGTTAAAATGAACATTCAACAACTAGAACAGTTAAAATGAACATTCAAAAACTAGAATAATTAAAATGAACATTCAACAACTAGAACAGTTAAAATGAACATTCAATAACTAGAACAGTTAAAATGAACATTCAGCAACTAAAACATTCAACAACTAGAACAGTTAAAATGAACATTCAACAACTAGAACAGTTAAAATAAACATTCAGCAACTAAAACATTCAACAACTATAACAGTTAAAATGAACATTCAACAACTAGAGCAGTTAAAATGAACATTCAGCAACTAGAACAGTTAAAATGAACATTCAACAACTAGAACAGTTAAAACAGCTGAAACATTTAACAACTAGAACAGTTAAAATGAACATTCAACAACTAGAACAGTTTAAATGAACATTCAGCAACTAGAACAGTTAAAATGAACATTCAGCAACTAAAACATTCAACAACTAGAACAGTTAAAATGAACATTCAGCAACTAGAACAGTTAAAATGAACATTCAACAACTAAAACATTCAACAACTAGAACAGTTAAAATGAACATTCAGCAACTAGAACAGTTAAAATGAACATTCAACAACTAGAACAGTTAAAATGAACATTCAACAACTAGAACAGTTAAAACAGCTGAAACATTTAACAACTAGAACAGTTAAAATTAACATTCAACAACGAGAACATTCAACAACTGGAACATTCAACAACTAGAACAGTTAAAATGAACATTCAACAACTAGAACATTCAACAACTGGCTCATTCAACAACTTGAACAGTTAAAAACAGCTGAAACATTCAACAACTAGAACAGTTAAAATGAACATTCAACAACTGAAACATTCAATAACCAGAACAGTTAAAATGAACATTTAACAACTAGAACAGTTAAAATGAACATTCAGCAACTAAAACATTCAACAACTAGAACAGTTAAAATGAACATTCAACAACTAGAACAGTTAAAATGAACATTCAACAACTAGAACAGTTAAAAACAGCTAAAACATTCAACAACTAGAACAGTTAAAATGAACATTCAACAACTAGAACAGTTAAAATGAACATTCAACAACTAGAACAGTTAAAATGAACATTCAACAACTAGAACAGTTAAAATGAACATTCAACAACTAGAACAGTTAAAATGAGCATTCAAAAACTAGAACAGTTAAAATGAACATTCAACAACTAGAACATTCAACAACTAGAACAGTTAAAATGAACATTCAACAACTAGAACAGTTAAAATGAACATTCAGCAACTAAAACATTCAACAACTAGAACAGTTAAAATGAACATTCAGCAACTAGAACAGTTAAAATGAACATTCAACAACTAAAACATTCAACAACTAGAACAGTTAAAATGAACATTCAGCAACTAGAACAGTTAAAATGAACATTCAACAACTAGAACAGTTAAAATGAACATTCAACAACTAGAACAGTTAAAACAGCTGAAACATTTAACAACTAGAACAGTTAAAATGAACATTCAACAACGAGAACATTCAACAACTGGAACATTCAACAACTAGAACAGTTAAAATGAACATTCAACAACTAGAACATTCAACAACTGGCTCATTCAACAACTTGAACAGTTAAAAACAGCTGAAACATTCAACAACTAGAACAGTTAAAATGAACATTCAACAACTGAAACATTCAATAACCAGAACAGTTAAAATGAACATTTACCAACTAGAACAGTTAAAATAAACATTCAACAACTAGAACAGTTAAAACGAACATTCAAAAACTAGAACAGTTAAAATGAACATTCAACAACTAGAACAGTTAAAATGAACATTCAACAACTAGAACAGTTAAAATGAACATTCAACAACTAGAACAGTTGAAATGAACATTCAACAACTAGAACAGTTAAAATGAACATTCAACAACTGAAACATTCAAAAACTAGAACAGCCGTATTTGTTGGTGAGTTGAATGTGTTTTGGTATATGTAATCCAGATTCTTTTATGGTGTTGGTCCAGTATATCAGATAATGGATGGATATACCAATCCATTGCATATATTCCCATGGGTGATGGAATTATATATTCATATCATATGGTGCAATGGGCCTCGAAAATTAATGGTCTAGGTAGCAAAATATTTCGAGAGATTATTTTTAGAAGCTATGTGTTGGACGAATAGCTTCTAATATGAGGATGGATGTGCTGTTTTTGCTGTGTAGGTGGGTGAGTAGGTGAAGTGGAAATGGAGACGAGTCATGGTCTAAAGTTTAAAAATGCTTGGGGGATTACTTATTTAAGTGGGTTAAAGATTGGGTGTTTTTAATTATGGGGTATATTTAAAAGCAACTTGAATTACTGAGATACAGTTTGTTTATTACGCTTGTTATCTTAGTGTGATCTGGTTTATTTAAATTTATTTAAAACGTATATATTTCTGTTTGGAGGATAAATAGGCTTTGCTGTTTGGAGGATAAATAGGCTTTGCTGTTCGTTGGGTTGGAATCGATGTTTGAGTGGATGCTTTAAATACTGTGGTTAATTAGCTATTCTTATATTGGAAGGACGATGCATATGCGGGGCTGAATGTGAGGTTGTCCAAACGTGGTTGAATCTAACTATTTATGTAATAAACTGTATATATATCTGTCAAACATACACCTAAGCGTAGATACAAGCATATAGACACTCACACATACACATATACACGAATATATATGTATATATATACACACACACACACATATATATATATATATATATAACAGTGCGAATGCGTGAGTGTGAGTGAGGAAACTTCTCAACCTACATACGCAATGAAGTTTGATCTACAGACTTGAAATTTGATATAAGTAGTTTAAAAACACATTTTAAAGAACGTTTTACGCTGGTCTAATGGTTATCATATTTAACTTTAGGCGTTGGTTTCGATCTCAGCTAATAATAATACTTATGCGTGTTTTACGACTGGGCAACGTCGGGTGGCTTGCTAGTATATATATACATATATATATACATATATATGTATATATATATGTATATATATATATATATATATATATATAAGCTTTGCTAGTGAGGGCAGCTTGCTTGTATATATATATACATAAACGATCACACATATATGTATATATATATATATATATATATATGTATACATATGTGCATGTGTGTGTGTACACATAGGTATATTTATATATATATAAAAAAAGGAAAGAAAACGTCTACCTTAAACCACTAACCTAGTTCTAAAACAGATCCTTTGTTCGATAAAATGCATGCCCATTGGCTGATAGGAAGGGGCGCGGTGGATACTAGAAAGCTGATTGGCTAACTAGAAATCCTCAACATATATAAAAACAAGAAGCAACTACAGAATTCGCGCATAAGCCTGACGAATCCTATAGTGGATGAAACGCAGAATATTCAGTGTAGCTTAATCGCCATATATATATTTTATAAATTACAAACTAGCTCTACCTACGTATTGAGCACTTTTGAAGTAAATACTTAAAGTTTACGCATAAATCTATACTTTCGTATATTAGGTTTATGTGAGTAAATGACGTAGGTATACATATACATACATATATATATATAAGGGTTGCTGATGAACATATATATATATATATATATATATATATATATATATATATATATATATATATATATATATATGGACGGCGATAATAAACGAATATATTGGAAAGATTAAAAAATTCTCTCATATTAATGTAAAATCGTAAATTAAAACTAATTGGCAGGAGTAGAAATCTGCTTAAATGTAGAAATATACATGATAAAAATATTTATTCATATAACAAGATATGATGGTTTTGGAAATCTTTTTACCCGAATACGATGTTCAGCATGTTAAAAATATACCTTTTGTTGTAAAAATCTAATGGATAAACATCTGAAGAAGTTGGTGAGGACAGGATATTTTTATAGACACATAAATCGTAACATTGCCTACCCATTAATGAAACAGCTGTAATGGAAAATATCCAGGAAATAAACGAATGTTATAAAAAAAGAAAATGTGAGTCTTTGAATTTTCAACAAAATTTTACACTATATTTACCCTGCACCTATTAAATAGATACATTGAGCTTTACTGAAAATTAACGGTGACTGGTTTTAAAATAACAATTTAGACCCGTTAAACGAAAACGTTATACATTGAAAGTAACGATATTTCAAAAACAAACTTAATATATATATATATATAAATATATATATATATATATATATATATACATATACATATATATGATGAAAATAATGGAAATAGAATTCCGACTAAATAGAGAAATAAAAAGAACAAACCGTATTATGTGTTCATCAACGTTTCGTCTTTATTTCGAGACTTCCAGAGGAAGTCTTGAAATAAAGACGAAACGTTGATGAACACATTGATGAACACATTGATGAACACATAATACGGTTTGAAGTCTCGAAATAAAGACGAAACGTTGATGAATACATAATACGGTTTGTTCCTTTTTATTTCTCTCTCTCTTTCTCTCCCCCCTCTCTCTCTCTCTCTCTCTCTCTCTCTATATATATATATATATATATATATATATATATTAACCACAAAAGTACATTCAACAATAAAAAGCACCGTATGAAGACAACGCTAGCAAATTAATACTGGGAACTCAAGCAAAGCGGACATTCACCAGTAATCGAATGGAAAATAATAATACAAGCTACCACGTGTAAGGACCTAGACGATCCATGTAGATTATGCCTTCATGAAAAATTTGCTATCCTGTACTTTAAAGAACCCCAACATCTATTAAACTGTAGAAGAGAAATAGCGAACAATTGTGTTCACAGAATAAAATTTACTCTAGGATAGCGATACAAATAATTTAAAAACTAACATAACAATAGAAAATAAACAAATAAATAAATTAAATAAACATGATTATGCATAAAGTATCACACACGCACACATACACACACACACATATATATATCTTTATGTATGTATATATATATATATATATATATATATATATATATATATATATATATAAACTAACATAAAAAAACTAACCTAAATTTAAAACTAGATATCCAGGCAAAATAGAGCATACACAACGGAATAGGTCAACCAGAGGTCAAATAGACTTTTGTCCGGTAAGTGCATGCCCATTGGCTGATAGGAAGGGCGCGGTGGATACTAGAAAGCTGATTGGCTAACTAAAATCTCAACAGAAGTTGCGTGTATAAAAAGGACAGACAACCACAAAATTCGCGCATAAGCCTGAAGAATCCTAGAGTGGATGAAACACGGAATATTCAGTGTAGCTTAATCGCCATATAGTTTATAACTAACTAACTAGCTCTACCTACGTATTGAGCACTTTTGAAGTAAATACTTAAAGTTTACGCATAAATTTATACTTTCATATTTTAATTTTATGTGAGTAAATGAAGTAGTCATATATATGTGTGTATATATATATATATATATATATATATATATATATATATATATATATATTCTAATTAAGCCGATGACGAAGGATCTCATACTGGTTTTCTCTCTTTTTGCTATTTGGTTCCGTTTGACTGGGGACAGACTTCTCTTTGGGCTATTACACTGCCCGAAAAAAACAGTTTTTATTATGTCAGCTGTTTTGAAGACTTTCCAATCGGATTATATGCATCGTCACGCTGGACTTATTTTGGACTCCATTTTCTCTAAAGTGCTATTTTGCATTTCGGATTAACTTGAGAGGATTTTGATGCAAGCTGAAATATTATGCGCGGTTTGTTTTTATATATATATTTTTACATATCCAACATTTTTTCACTTTTTTATTTAGCAATTTATAACTACAATAAATTGCGGTTTCACTTAATGCCTTAACTAGCAAATTCTAGCATTGCTACACATATAATTTTCTGATTTCTTTATGTCCTCTGCTGAGAAGAAGAACAAGACAAGCATTCTTTGAAACCCCGCGGAATAAGAACTTTGTAAAATGTTTTTTGAGTATTCAGTCGAACAATAAATTTTGATTGTAAAGTTCAACTTACGGTTTTAATTTTCTTATATATATATATATATATATATATAACTTTTGAGAGCGTTTAATCTTTAAAATTTAAAACTATAAAACCACTTTTAATCTCAAATCATTTGTTGAAAAATTTATTTTGCTTGTAAGTCAATTAATCACCTTCGATCCTGCCAATAACTTACTTTAGTGCCAATTATCAGTTGTTTACAATGAAAAATGTTTTGGGGTTTAAAAACAAATCAGAATAATTTATTTCATGTCTCCCCAGCAGTATTGATCAGATACCATCGTCAGTAAAAACAAGAACAAAAACCGTCTGGATATTAGATCTATTTTTTTTTTGCTTCAGATTATGACGAAACACGTGTCAGTGGATAATTATATTTTAAACAATATATATGCCGCTCCCCATTTTGGGGTACCAAATTGGTAAAAAGAAACATTATTCCCAACTGAAATTTAGTTAAAACTGCACTTCCGTATAAATAATTTTATTCATTCAAAAAGTATCGCAAACAAAAACAAATAAATAACATCCCCCCCCTCTCTCTCTCTCTCTCTCTCTCTCTCTGTGTATAGTACTATATATATATATATATATATATATATATATATATATATATATATATATATATATAGTAAGTTATAAAATATATATGGCAATTAAGCTACACAGAATATTCCACGCTAGGATTCATCAGGCTTATGCCTTATGCATAAGCCTGATGAATCCTAGCGTGGATGAAACGCGGAATATTCTGTGTAGCTTATTGCCATATATATTTTATAAATTACTACCTAGCTCTACTACGTATTGAGCACTGTTGAAGTAAATACTTAAAGTTTACGCATAAATTTATACTTTCGTATATTAATTTATGTGATTAAATGAAGTAGTCATATATATATATGTGTGCATATATATATATATATATATATATATATATATATATATATATATATATACATACATATATATATGCGCACGCGCGCGCGTGTGGACATAGATAATAAAGAGAATCAAATAGAGCGTGGATAGGTAATAAACAGACTATTGGATATTTCTTTGTGAATGACTGATGGGATTCTTTTGGCTCCATGTTCGACCGTTTATCTATCGTGAAACCTGCAACAGGTCAGAATGCGGGTAGCCACTGTACTTGGTATAACGCAAGTAGTTGCCACCTATAGAGATCAATTTCAGTTTTCTTTAAGGTGTCATTCAGACAATACTTTTTATCGCTTACAGGATTTATAGCATGAACGAGATCCGAGTGCTGGTTCGCCTTTCGGTGCCTGGTTGAAGAGAAGATCGTTTTGGAGACAACCCCCATGACTCGACCATCTGGAGCGATATTTCATTATCACCGACTCTATGATTTGCATGTTCGCCTCTTTGCAATACTCCAGTGTCATGAACAGGCGCTCTCCGTGATATTCGAAAGACAAAACGCAGACATTGCGGATGATGGAAACTTTCCAAGCATTTGACGTGTCTGCGGAACGTTTCTCCTGTCTTAAAACTCGGACAATGTTTAATCAGTTGGGAAGAGAAATGGACAAGAGAAATAGAATATACTGGAAAGTGGGAAGTGGTGGAAAGGTTAGGATGGAAAGGCTATGGTGTGAATCTATTTTAAATCTGGAGCTGAAGTAGAGGGCAGTTAGCAGTGTGAGGACACACACACACACACACACACACACACACACACACACACACACACACACACACACACACACATGTATACTAGCAGGATCCGTTTCCCGGCATTACACAAGGAAATATAAAAGAATGAGCACATATTTTTCTTAGTCTGCCTGCCAGTTCTTTTGTCCGTCCGTTCCACCTTTTCTCTGCGCCTACTAAGCTATTCTGTCTGCAATTTTATATGGGCCTTTCTTGTAATAAGGTGCAGCGAATTAAATATTCTACTATCCATTCGATTCACAGTTGCGGCTTAATATGGATTAGTTACTACAGACCTTTTCTATGAAACTATTAGTTTGCTCGTGCTGAAATGTTTTACGGGCCTTTGCTACGATAAGGTGCAACAAACCAAGTATTATAGTATCCATTCGATGTACAGTTAGAGAATAATAATGATTATTATTTGATGCAAATAATGAGCTAAAGTTTAAACATATTTAACCATAAATTTTATATTCTGAGCTATCTTTCCCGTTTTTAACGGACTAAAAAATCAAGTATATATATATATATATATATATATATATATATTAGTTCATGCATCCACATAAAATGTTATTACGAGATATAATATTTTATGTATCAATTTTCAGTATGTAATTCAACAGTGCCCAATACGCGAGTATATCTAAATAGTAAGTTATAAAAATATATGGCAATTAAGCTACACATATGTTAAGATAAACTGAACAATTAATTCGTTACATTCACAAAAAGAGCGCGTCACCCTATACAATACAGAATCATAGGATAGGAAGTATGAGTTAGCCAAACTTTTGTCTGAATCATGCCCAGCCATTGGCTGATGAAAACATAAACCCGCAGCTGTGAATAACATTTATTTTGATTGGCTAATTAGCTAAACTAAACACCACATAAACACCATATAAGACAAATATTTTACATATTAACATGACGATTCACCATGGGAAACAAACGGGGGATATATGCTTGGGGGGGGGGCGTACAGAATTTTATAAAGATCAAATTTAATTTTTTAACATGATAAAGTTAAAAAATAAATTGAATGTCAGCGCTAGTTCAACAGAGCTAAATCGGTTTGGAATTACGATTTAAAAATAATATGAAATATGTAGAATATGACAGAGAGAAAAACGGGGGAAAGGACGAAATAGAAATAATATTCGCCCAGCCCTTTAGTTTACGTTACGTGTGCAAACTAATTCTTCTTTTCTAATTTCTGGATGTAAGCATTTCTAAGGTTTCTTCATTTTCCTTTACTGTCAGTCTATCGTCATCTAACGTGTACTGGTCTTCACACATGTTGGGTCTCTTTTTGCCCCAGGAAACAAAAAAAAATCAATTTAATTAAGGCTTTTACCCATAGAGTCTTAATTAAATTGATCGAAGACTAGTCTGGGTGATGAAATTAAATTATTACTAAGACCCTCTGCAACAATGGTTATCTTGTAGACATTGTTAAATCTATAATAAAAAATACAAAGTTTCTCTCTCTCTCTCTAACACACACACACACACATATATATTTTCAATTTGTCTTTACATAAGCAGTAATTTGTTGCTACACAGTCATGAGCATGTTTCGGTCTTCTAGTATTTAGTAACTAGAGACCTATTCAGGCAATAACGCTTATTTTCGAAAACGGAATTCTGTGCGGAGAACAGGGTTGATTGGGTGCGAATTTGATAGTTTATTTATTTTTCTATTTGTTTATTTACTTATTTACCCGTGTCTTTATTCATTCATTTTCATGTTGGTGTAAGGGAATAGAGTTTGTAGGGTTAGGGGATTGAGGAGTTAGGTTCTAAAGCCAGAGCTATGTAGATGTTATTTTAAACAAGCATGAGGTTCGCCTGTCTGTTACCCGCTGCTCGTCTTAGACTTCAAGGGTAAGTCTGTCTTAAATTCCTTTTTGATTATTTGTTTTAATTTAGTTTTCCCATTTATATATGTGAAAAGGTTAGGATTTATCCGGATCTGTTGACCATTACTTGGGCTTCTAGTGAACGGTGGAGGGGAGGGAAGGGAGTGAGAGGCGTAAGAAAGAAAGGAAAGAAAGGAGTATGAGGAGATGGAATAGGGAAGAAGAAAAGAGGGGAAGAAGAGGGAAGAGAGAAGAAAGAGAGAAGGGGAAAGAGAGGTGGCATCATTTGTTTGATAGTGGTAGATTTGTTTTCTATCACTTAAACAAAATCGGTTTTTTATTAGACCCCCCCCCTAATATTTATTACTGTTTCATTTGTTCATTTAATGTTGGTTTATTAATTGGTATATTTGTAAATTTGTTATTAAAACTTTTCATAATGATAGTAATTGCAAAACTCAGAATATATGTCATTACTAAACTTATGATAGTTAAATGCAGTCATTTTTTATGGCAGCGATAAAGATAACTAGAAGGGTGATTAGGAATTCCTCCCAGTTATTTTCTACTAATTAGCACTGATAAACCTTTACTGGGGGTTATATTATTTATTTGTAAATAATAATACCCACGGATCTTGTGCAAGTAGAAGACTATTTATACACACGTATCCATATGTTAACATGTTACATAACCACCCGGAGTAGATGTATACAGGTGTTATCTGGAGTTATTTTCAATGTCTATATCATATGGTGTCGTGCATCATTTATCGTTTAGATTTCGGTCACACTTAGTGGCTGTAGTATATAAAAGATGTGTCAAGATTGAGATTAACAATTTTAAAGAGTTTTACTAGAGCGCTTCACTTTAGTGGAAATATAACCATTGGTTTTAGGGAGATAAAGGGTTAATATTTGCAGTTTACCAGATGTTATCCCAATTTTGTTAGTATAAAAGTTAACAGATAGGCAGTGAGCAGAGCAGCACGTATACCATTAAGCTGAATATTAGTTTAATATTTATGTTACGGGTGAATATTTTTAATGAGATTTATGGGGAAAAAAATTATCAGGGGTTTGGCAGACATGCATATGCAAAATATAAATTCTTTGGTTGATGGGTGGACTGTGTGGGACTATTAAGTATTTATAGTATTGTAGAAAATTTGCTTGCAAATGTAAGATGTGTGTGTTTTATGTGTGTGTGTTTTCCCAGGAAGAGTGTGGTTTTGAATTTAGTGAATGTTGAACTTGAGATTTGGATATGTAGGTGTTTAGCTGTCGGATATTGCATGTGGGTCGTGTTGGAGTTGAATTTCAATGGGATTATTGGGGATTAATTAGCAAGTGAGAAAGTAGATGCGCTTTGTAATGTCAACAATTTATTGAGGTTTCTTGTTTCTTATTTAAGAGTGTATCTCTATCCTTAAATTTTGTGATAAATAGTTTTTCATTTAAGCAAAAGAAGGCAAGGTGAATTTAGTGACTGGCAAGTTTTTGCTTTTTTTAGGATGTGCCAGTCAACAATTGGTGTTAAATTTTTGCTCGTTAGATCATTGTAGTATGCAGCCAATTATGTTTTATCTCTATAATTCGGGTTTAGGAAAGAGCTTTTGTGATCTGTGTATCTCTGTTTAAAAGTATTGATAGTTTGACCGATGTAGAATTTGCAAGTGGTGGGATTTGATAAATTACAGAGGTTGTGAGGCAATTTTCTTTAAAGGAAATTCGAATTATTAATACAGTTGCATGTATTTATTATTCTGTTCCCCAGATTGTGTTTTGTGTTGTTGCTTAAAATTTTGTTATTAAGTTATTGCCGCAACTGTAGCTCGATTTGATAGTGTTTTTGCTAAATATTTTGTGGAGCATGTTGCTGGGAGTGGGGAATGTAGCTTCATGAGATTAATGAATTTTCTCCCCAATGTAGTTTTGACCATTTGGTTTTAAAGACGGGTTAAACCAAAGGATTTTCCTTTTACGGGCTTTTCTAGATGTGGGTAATTTACTTGAGGGTTCTACATATTCTAATTTGGTTTCCTTATAACCACTGTTTACTAGGACATTTTTGTAAAAATCTTTGTGTTTATCGAAAATTTCTGTGAATGAGGAGTTTTAACTAATTCTTCTAATAGATCTGGGAATATGTTTCATTGTAGCTTTAGGATGATTAAAGAGGGGGTGGGCATATAAAGGGTTACTATTTTTTTTTCCTGTTTTTTTTCATAAGTTCCTTTGTTGAGGTTAAGTATGACATCTAGGAGGTGGACTATTTGAATGGTTGTGGTAATTCCAACTTTAAGGTTAATTCTCCTGAATTCTCTTATAATTGTTTTGATTCTTTCACATTTAGGACTGTCAGCATTTTCTATGAAAAGAAGGCCATCACCTCTATAAAGGCCGATCGTGTCAACCTCAATGTCCTTAGTAAGGTTATATAGGATGCATAGTCCCACTAAATCTGTAATCTCTATACATAATGCTCCCTATATGGATTGAGCATATTGGGAAATGATATACAAATTACTATTAGCAAATTAAGCGATATGTAAACAAATTGAGCTTAGGTATTTGGACAATGTAAAAACGTTGTTAATTCACTGCCCGTATAACAGCAGCCGAATAGCTCGACGGTTAGAAGCTCCGACTGTTGTTTGGCCGGTCGGGTTTTGACCATGGCTTGAGGTAGTTGTTTGTCTAGCCGCACTGATGAGCTGTTTAACAGTGAAACAGAACTGTATATGGATGACTATATATATATATATATATATATATATATATATATATATATATATATATATATATATATATATAATTTCATTTTCACTCCAAACAAAGCACAGTGTCACTTTGATATAGGAGGCTACTATCAGAGGACATAAGTTGCAGGAATACTATGTAGGGAGTTGAGCAGCAAGATCTATTTTCACATTACATTTGAACTTTTGCATGTCATTACAGTTGGGAAAACAGGAACCCGGAAGGGAGTTCCAGAGTCTAGCAGTTCTGGGGAGGAAACTATTAGACTAGTTCTTACATCTGGGGATCTCTACTGTGTAGGGTGGGATTTTGCTGCTTGTCGAGTTTGTAGGGGGCATTTACGTCGAGAGAGTACAAGGGCTTGTAATTCGTCAGAGCATCCACCATCAAAATACTTGGGAGAGGGATGCAACAAAAAGCTGCAGTTGATAGATGTCCTATTTACTTTCGCCTACCTTAGCTAGGTAAAATAGGTGATGGATTTGCCAAATGAATCTCGCCGAATGTTATTTTGCATCGAATACACGCGTTATTTTTACCAACAAGGCCCATTCTGTCTTCGATTCGAAAAGATTTTCCTCAAAATAATTATTTTCGTTATGTATTCAAATGTAGTTACGGTTCGCATATCATCGTACGTTGCAAAAATTTAACTTGTGGATCAAATAACACATTCCGTAAAGTATAGATATGTAAATTATTTAACATTTAATGTTTTGAATAATACCTAGGGTTCGTCCATTTCGCATTTCGGATACATATGAGAGGATTTTCATGCAAGCTGAAATATTATGCGCGGTTTGTTTTGATATATATTTTATTTTACATATTCAACATTTTTTCACTTGTTTTTTTTTTTATTTGGCAATTTATAACTACAATAAATTGCGGTTTCACTTAATGCCATAACTAGCAAATTCTAGCATTGCTACAAATATAATTTGCTGATTTCTTTATGTTCTCTGATGAGAAGAATAATAAGAACAGCATTCTTTTAAACTCCATGGAATAAGGACTTTGTAAATTGTTTTTTGGAGTATTCAGTCGAACAATAGATTTTGACTGTAAAGTTCACCTTACAGTTTTAATTTTCATATATATATATATATATATATATATATATATATATATATATATATATACTGATTCACACTGAGGAAGATCGAAGGATCGATCGAAAATTATGTACTTTTGAAGGAAACATTCTTGTTTTTTTTTCAAAAGACTTTTTGTATTCCTACACGTCAACACACAGGGAATAAATGCTGAAAACATATAAACATTTATATATTTTTCGTATTGATTTTTTATTCATGCATATTAATATATATATATATATATATATATATATATATATATAGAGAGAGAGAGAGAGAGAGAGAGAGAGGGGGGTATATTTATGTTTACGCATAGCATGTACAGAAACACAACTGGTAGGCGTTGTGGCTCTTGATGTGTGCTATATTTTAACTGATTTATATGAAAACTTAGCAAAATCTATTACATGACTTTGAATTCTGGAAATGCCTAAGGTTTAAAATTAAAATTTTTGTAGTCTTGATACGAAATTAAAATTCAGGACATTTTATTCAATTGCTATCTTATGACTGCAGATAAAATCATATACAAATTTGATATATTTGAATTTTCGAGGTGGGAGACGGTGTCTAATTATGCCCCCTAGATATTATCTGTCAAAGAAACTGAAATTCATGAAAAATTTATAAACGATTACCTACTGCATAAATTTCATAAAAATGAATATAGATAAATTATATTGAAATTTGATATGAATTTTCACGAACTGCTTCCACTCTGTGCATAAAACATAATTAAACAAAGTACAACCTATTTAGAGACGTTACATCATGCATGTTTGAAAATCCATAATGATCGGCTTATTTTGTTCAGTAGTGAATAACGTTGCACCTACAAGTATATAAATATATGATAAGCTTTTAAACAAATAGAACAAAATAGTTTTTTTTTTACAAAATAAAATAATCAATATATGTGCTTTGATTTTTTGTGAAAATATCATAAAACAGCTTTTTTATGCAATGAAACTAAATGTCTAAACACACAGTGTTTATCGTACTTTTTTACAAAGGAAATAATCAAATATACTGCATTTTGTTATAATTGAATGTGAACATCTTTATTGTGTAATGTTTAAATATGTGCATATTGTAATTTTTTCATCTCATTTTGTTAAAGATCTGAATAATACTATACCATATCAGCCTTTTTCATTTGGCCCTACAGTACGCATACAATTTATATATATATATATATGCACATACGCACACACACACACACACACACACACACACACACACACACACACACACACACACACACACACACACACACACACACACACATATATATATATTTAAATAAGGGAGTAGTCACCAACAATGTGTATTTTTTAACATTATTTTATTATTCCGTGTCTTGGTTTTTCATTGAGAATTATGTTTGGATCATTGTAATAATGTTTTTAAGTCATTGAAATCGTTTTTACGCGCGTTTCAGACGGTCTGTGATGCGTCCTCGTCAGGATTTCAATGACTTAAAAACATTATTGCAATGATCCAAACATAATTCTCAATGAAAAACCAAGACACGGAATAATAAAATAATGTTAAAAAATACACATTGTTGGTGACTACTCCCTTATTTAAATATACATCTTTCTTTCGTTGGAATTTCTTAACCCATTTTATATAAATATATATATATATATATATATATATATATATATATATATATATATATAATCACCTGAATGTGAGGGAATATATAATTCTTTCCACAGCCAGGCAACGTCGCAGCACACAAGAGACAAGAAAGCAAAAAAACTGGAAGTCCAAGACTCGAGTTTCGCCCTCATTTGGGCTCATCAGTTAAATACATCCGAACTCGGGATTTGAAATTCAAGCTTCTTGCATGCTAGGCGAGCACTCTACCGTCATATAATATTTTCTATTATATATATATATATATATATATATATATATATATATATATATAAAATAAAAATTATAAATTTACCAAAATGATCCAAGATGGTTATACTAAAGTATATTATAAATATTAAAGAATTAATATTTATAAATTAATCTCAACCAGATGTAAAAGCTCGATAACATGTTTTATTAACTATTTGCCCCTTTTATATATATATATATATATATATATATATATATATATATATATATATATATATACTAGAAGATAGAAGACGTAACATCAAATTTCTTGAAAAATGAGGGGAAAAAAAGAAAAACGGATAAACTGAGACATGTGCATGTGAGTATTATGTTTTTTTTTCTAAACAGTTCACCTTTTGTTAGTAAAAAAAAAATACTCCCGCTGAGATTGAAACCACAACCTAAAGACATTGAGTTAAGTATGATAACCCCTTTACAAAACCTAAACGCTGTTCTATAGTTATTATTGTTATTATTATTATTATTATTATTATTATTATTATTATTATAACCTACCTCAAAATATTAGCTTTTAGACAAAGATAATCACAAAACTAACTGATAATCATTATCAACATAATATTAAATAAAATAAAATAAATAAATTTGGATTAGTAGTCTTTTAGATGGCAATATTAATTCCTATAATATATTAACTTTCTATCCATTATATTAAACTTTATCTAACTTTTATAAATCGGGTATATTAAAAAATGTAATTAAAATCTATTTTATGATTATTTTTGTTTGAAGTTTGACTAGTTTCTTTATACTGAGAACTAGTATAATATATTTATAGAAAAGATATTAATATATGAAACTCAAAATATTGGATTTCTCATAATAAATTTTAATAAAATTTTTAAATAAATCTTTATTTTTACTTCAGACTAAGTCTTTATCAAAAAGTTAACCAATATTATCTAAAAAGAAAAAAAAACGGGCAAAAATCTAGTGACAAATTGCCATTAACCTCTAAACGAATTGCAGACATTTGAAAAGGCATTTGTCTTTCTCACTTCCACTTTTCATATTTGACATTCAATCGGTAGGTTCACTCGTATAAAACACGTGGGCGTTCTGACATAATTTAAGTAACGAAAGTCGCTTTCATTAATAACTGATTAAACTAGCGCCCCCATTCTCATAAAAATCATTCATATCTAGACGATTTTTCCCTTCTTCAATATCTTTTTTCTAAATTACGGCTGCTAAGTCATTAGCTAGTCAACCCCAACCTCATCTTTCACCCTTGCTCAATACAGAAAAATAATCTATGCTATTAATAAAATTCTAAATGTTTATTTATTTATTCATTTATTTATGCGCGTGTATGCCTATATACCAATAAAACTTTCGAACATATGCACCAAATTGAAAAATTCTTCTTTTCCCTGAAAAGTGTGAGTCGGAGTCCATTTTCTGTAGGCTGCTTTTGTATATATATATATATATATATATATATATATATATATATATATATATATATATATATATATATATACACCATTCAAGAAAAATGTATCTGTGGTCATTTGTATTCTAATTCGTATTTGCTGCTAGGTAAATCCAAATGTTAAAAAACTGTTGTTTTTTTATGATTTCATCCTCTGAAGTAATATTCGTGTTTTGGAATCGCCTCAGAACAGTTATAAATGTTTACACACAGCCGCTAGTAAAAACAACAGCAAATAAGCTATAATCATTTTCTAACATCGCATATCGATGATCAACCCTTCCCGGGCCAATCGATTGCTGAATCTTGTCGGTTCCGTTTTCATCACTGAAATCCTGTAGAAAAAAAAACAAAAAAACTAAAGAAAAAGCAATCAACTGCTCTATCCAGACATCTTCATTAGTGAGGATATTTCGGAAGGGGAAAGAAAACAGCAGAAAGTTAGACGAACCTTTGACAGCCATTGAAAGAGCCAGCTGAGAAATAGTGACATCTGGTGCTGACGAGCCAAACAAAGGGGAATAATTCATTTATTGGAAACGGATTTTCGTTTAAGAATTCCAATGTAAACTTCGGATCGAATTTACTTCAAATTGGAGTCAACCTAACCGACTTTCACGTCATTTGTTAGTTTAAGACACACACACACACACACACACACACACACACACACACACACACACACACACACACACACACACACATATTAATTGTAGTGATTCAGTGAATTTCAAAAAACATTTCTGGAGTGAAATTTTTGAGTTTCATATAAAATATTTTTATTATTCTGAGCAAGACAAGGAATATTTTAGAAAATTTTATCTCTTTAACTTTTAGGGTTTTGATGTCTACCATCTCTTCAGAGGAGAAAATATTCGCAAATATTTATAAGGTGTGCACCCTATTTGCTAAAGTCAGTGAGACATGGAAAGTCAAAGTCAAGATAATTGATTAATCATCTTATAATCACAGGCTTCCATACCGGCTGATTGTTAAATAACATTATTCTGAAGTATATATATATATATATATATATATATATATATATATATATATATATATATATATATATATATATATATATATATATATATATATATATATATATATACTAGCATGGGTACCCATAGTTGTCTGGGTTTACATGAAGTTCTGTTTGAAACTGTATACTAATCATTTTCATCATGGGCAACGTGGATATCCCCACAACAAAAATAAAAGAACGGATGAAAAAATGTAAATGTAATCACCCCAAAAAAAGAAGTGCGTGATACACTCTCCAGCAGATATTTCAGTAGAAGGGATAAAAAGAGAAGAAACTATTCTCCGGATATTGAGTACTGGAAAGACCCCTCCTGCAAAGAAAAAATAATTAAAAATAAATCATTATACCTTTCGTTTCAATAAAAATAGCAGCGAATGCCCGTGCGATCGAAAAAAAAGAAAAAATATGATCTACCAAAAATTAATTCCAAAAACAATTAAATGACATTTTTCGTAATTTTATATTTCTAATGTAATCCTCCCCCATCCCCAAAAAATTGAATTTGTCATATTTTGAGGTTCGTTCTGTTTATAAAATTGTTAGGTGAGAGTACAGAATTGTTTCATAAAAATTAATTAAATTTATCGTTATTTTATGCTTCAAATGTAATTCCTGCCCTGCACCACCACAAAAAAAAAAAAAAAACTAAAAGTTTTTTTATTTGACATGCTTTGTCGCCCCCCCCCACCTCCATCGCCAAACATGAAAAAATGCCAGAAATGACATGTCTGGTTGAACGCTTTGTGGCCAAAAAGTGGGTGCTCATTTTACGTCAAATTTATATAGAAAAGTTATCCCCCACGCTAAAATATCAAATTTTTTTTTCAAAATTTCTTCTTTCATTTTATTTATATAGACTAGATAAACGTATTAGGCCACATAAAAAAAACAGGTCATAATATTTTTGGTAAATGTAAGTTTCTTTACAATTCCCCCCAAAACTTTAAAATGACGACTGTTAATGGTTTTTCATGGTGCTGAAAACGAATATTACGTTTAAATTTAGGGCAGATAAGTAGTTTTCATGATATGTAGAAATTACTTTTTCAAAAAGTGAGGGATCACTTTCCTATATAAATTTAACGCAAAATGGGCACCCACTCTCTGGTCACCTAGTAATTTCTTCATATCATAAAACAAATTTAACTGTGATATTCGTTTTCAGAACTCCCGAAAATTGGCACTGTTTCTTTTTTACTAAGAGATGCGTTCATTTTTCATCTCATAATTTAGGACGCTAATTATTCTGTTAGTAAGTTTACAAAAGCATACTTTTATTTTTCGTTCTTTTTCATTTGGTGGGGAGAAACGGTCGGTGTTTCTAGCGGTCCTAGCCGTAGCTAGGTTAGTGACGTAGGTTTCACGTCTGGGCATTGTCTATAAGGGGCAATCTGTTTCGGATCACGAGCTGGTTGTTTATTTTAAGCATCAACTTAAAATAAAGATCAGACGTGATTGGGAAAGATTGCACCGCATAGACTTTGATAGTTTGTGCATCCGATGAGGCGCTAGGTTAGAGTTCGTTTTCCCGCCCTAGTAGTCATTGGTTGGATGGTGCTGGAGTCCTACTTGTATAGTTGTTAACAGGTGCCTCTGCAGTTTAACATTTCACAAAATTCTGTTTACATTAGGAGGCGGTTAAGTAAAGTACAGGAGCACCTGGTAAAAACTATACCAATTCTATAATTGAATACCCATCCCCCCAAAAAATATTTTTATAAACCGCTCGTGTAATCCTACTGACAATATCATTTACGTCCTAAATTATGAAAACATAAACGAATCTCTTAGTAAAAAAACAGCGCCGGTTTTCGGTGGTGCTGAAAACGAATATCACAGTTAAATTTGTTTTATGATATGAAGAAATTATTAGGTAGTTAGAATGTGGGTGCCCATTTTACGTTAAATTTATGTAGGAAAGTGATCCCCCACTTTTTGAAAAAAGTAATTTTTCATATTATGAAAACTACTTATCTGCCCAAAATTTAAATGTGATATTCGTTTTCAGCACCATCGAAAATCATTAAAAGTCGTCATTTTAAAGTTTTGGGGGGAGTTTTAAAGAAACTTACATTTACCAAAAATATTATGACCTGTTTTTTTTTATGTGGCCTAATACGTGTCATTTTCAAGTTTTTTGAGGAGTTGGAAAGACACTTGACATTGACCATTTTTTCTAGAGGTTAAACGACGCTGGGTCACGTCGTAAAAAGTGAGCATTTTTAATTTAAGATATTAAATAAATTATAAAGAAAGTATGTTTCGCAGGCAATTAAACACACTTGCTATGGTATAATTATTATAATAAATACTGGGCAACACTGATTAAATTTTATAAACAAAAAGAGCAGAGGATGATGGATTTTGTTCACATGTGTCTCTGCCGAAGTCTGCCCTCGTGAGGATGGAAGTAAATGAGGGCATTAGTTTTAATTATTTTTCTCTAACAAATAAAAAAGGTTACTTAAAAATTAAGAATAAGCGAAAAAAATGTCCTCCGAATTAAAAATAAAAATAATAATTCAGCTTAGAATAATATTTCGAAATGAAAACAAATATTTAATAACGTGCTTCGTTTCAATTAAACTATGACAGTTATTTCCCCTTTTGGTTTTCTAGTTTTTGGTTTGAAAATAAAACGGTTTCAGATTTCAGATAAAATCAGTTAAATCAAATATAACTTGAAGTTTAAATAAACTAAATAATTATTTTTTTAATTAGTACAGTTGAAACAAAGCTATTATGTCGAATAAGTAATGTCATCGAGGTAATTATTTAAATAGATTTAATTTAATATGATATATTAATGACCGTAACTCAATAATGTAAATGTGGTTTGCAGAATGCTATATATTGAAAGTCCGTATACAATATAATGACTCCTTTGACAGAAGTATCCTAACATGGGCAGTAATATTTGTTGACCAGGAGAGGTGTACACACATTTGGCCTTTATTTTTCTTTGGTCATTGGGAGTTGTACACACAGACACTACTATATATATATATATATATATATATATATATATATATATATATATATATATATTTATTTATTTATTTAAGCGTATTAAATAACCGGCCAACGCCGGATGCCCCCCACTATTATGAAATATATATATATATATATATATATATATATATATATATATATATATATAACACCCGTTAACACGAATTCCATGCATTTTAGCCTGATGATTACCCACGTGGATGAAACGCGGAAGCCTCTGTGTAGCTTAATTGCCATATATATTTTCATTACTTGCTACTTAGCTCTATCTATATATTGAACACTAGTAAATACTGAAAACCGGTACATAAAATATTATATCTTCTTCACACATTTTATGTGGATATGTGAAGTAAACTTATTTATAAAATCACTATGCTGGTGTGTCTGTCTACATTCTTTCAAAGTGAATCTTTTCCAGAGCGACGCGTGGCGGGTCAAAGGATTGTATTTTCTTTC
>NC_136483.1:185025188-185045188 GCF_053919585.1 Euprymna scolopes
GTATATTCGTATCCGACTATTAATCTCTATTTATTTACATCTATCAAGTCCCACCAGTCACCCCCATATATATATATATATATATATATATATATATATATATATATATATATATATATATATATATATCGATTCAGTCGCTAGATTCAGACACTCTGATGAGTCGTAGGCGACGAAACACGCGTCAGTGGATAATTCTATTTTAAAAAAATAATATATATACCGCTCCCCATGGTGCCAAATTGGTTAAAGGGAAAATTATTCCCAACTCACATTTAGGTAAAAATGCACTTTTGTAAATAAGTTTCAACGTAACAACGAATAAGGCTGCCCCGTATACTTTTCAAAAAAAAAAAAAAATAAATAAAAATAAATAAATAAAAATAAAATAAGGAGCAATACGCTTTCGCTATATGGGAATATCACTTTCTTCCATGGGCTTATTTTCTGCCCACCTGGATTTATAACCCTGAACGACATTGGACTCCTTCCGATAATGGATTACCCAGGTTGTATCAACTTCTTTTTTTCGTATAATTTTCTCCATATAATTATCCACAACCACTCAAAAATCTATTTTCAATAATTGTACTGAAAAGCAAAATAGCGTCCATTCGCAGCTGAACATTTTGCTAACTCTGATGATTGTTTAAAATCCATGGATTAAGGAAATTAAAATAACCCTTCTATATATTCCTTTTGTCAAACAATTAAATTCTTAAATCGAATATATGTCTCTATATGTTTTTTTTTTTCAGAATTTAAAATTTAATCACGAAACTTATGTATTGCTCTATTCTTAAATATTGAGCTTTTCCTTTTTGGCTAGGATCACCTTGAAAGTATTACTCCAAGTAATATCTATCAGGATTTTTCATCGGAATTCTATCAATGTCTTATCTCGCTTATATATATATATATATATATATATATATATATATATATATATATATATATTCAAGTTTGAGGTGTTCAAAAGTCGGGACTAATGAAGACAACGAGGTTGTTAGATTATATACACACACACATACACGCACACACACACACACACATATATATATTCTTTTCTTTTTGGCGTCGAGAGGTTCTGGGTCGCCTGAGGAAGTGTCTTTGACTGAAACAGATGGCTATTTGTAGCGACCATATGCAACTGTTTACCCTCAAATGATAATAATAATAATAATAATAATAATAATAATAATAATAATATATATATATTATACCTGATAATATAACATATGTTATATAATATTGAATATATTATAATATAAAACTTTTACTATTAAAATGCATTACATTACAATTAGAAAACAAAAAGATTCTTTTCATGCGTTTCTGGAGAGATCTAAATATAGATCAGAAAAGGTTTTTTTTTCGAGGGCTCTAGAAGATTCAAAAGTCTTTGTGTCCAATTTTTGAAAATTTCAGAAGCTTCTAAATCCACATGACTATGAATATACACTAATTGCATTATAACTTCAGTTATTAAATTAGCTCTGAGAAGGAACGCGAAGTCGGGGGAACTTTTCAACTACTTATAACTCCAGCCAATTTCCTGGGATAAAATCTCTCCGTAAGGAATTTTTAAAACAAGCCTATTGCAAACATCCTTACAAAATAACCGGACTCTTAGTAAATATAGATTTTTCTGATCTTATATTCTGACAAAGTAAAAAATCATATTTT
The DNA here is from genome assembly GCF_053919585.1 of Euprymna scolopes. Classification (NCBI taxonomy): domain Eukaryota; kingdom Metazoa; phylum Mollusca; class Cephalopoda; order Sepiida; family Sepiolidae; genus Euprymna; species Euprymna scolopes. The sequence goes on from NC_136483.1 coordinate 185,026,875, forward strand.
CTCAAACTTGGTTAAGACACCGTCTTATCTTTCTTACACTATTTTTCTTGTAAATATTTGATTTCATTGTTTATCTGTTCAATAAATTCTTTTTTCTTTTAGTTTTTTTTTTCAATATATGTTGTGTGTCTGCCCCTGATATTATCTTGCACTTAACATGTATTTTGGGGACGTCGTCTGACTTAGTCTTTATATAACATATCTTGCACGTAACAGAAACCTAAACCTAAAAATAGTGAGTCGAGTACGATAACCATTCGGCTAGCGTGACACGTATTTACAAGTAGTTTTCAAACTGACTTATACTTTAACATAAGGAATCTGTAATGTGAACAATTATCGCATGCGCAAAGAAACAGTTAGCAAATAGAGAAAAATTCGGTGACTCCCACATACCAACTTTTGATTTTGAACCCCTTAGAAGCATTTATTCCAATTGAAAACAGATTTAAAAGTTTTTCAAATATTTTAAAATTCGTCCGGATTCATCATCAGGGATAATTAACCAAACTGCTTCTGGAACAATTTATATACATAAGTGATAGGCAAACTGCTACTAGAGTATTAAGCGATGCTCTTTGTGTAAACAAACGGAGCTCAGGCGTTTGGAAAATTTTTGAACATTGTTAATTCACATGTCCATCTTAGCAGCAGCCGAATAGCATTACGGTTAGGAGCGCCGATTTAAGATAGTTGCTAGTCTAGCTTCACTGATACAGTTGTGATACAGCAAAACAGTACCATATTGATTACTATATATATATATATATATATATATATATATATATATAAGTGAGAATAGTGTGTGTCTCCACCTTTATACTCATGTAATTGTTAATATACAGACTTGAAATTTGGTATATAGGTTATTCAGTTATAGTTGTCTAGTGGTTAACGACACAGACTGACGACCTGGTTGTTTCAAGTTCGAATCCAGTTCATTCCACAAAAATTATTTCATTTAGAATGTTGGCAACCTTCAAGTAGTCCCTCCTGTAAGTACCCGATATCTTTCTAGAAAGACTTCTGACCATAAAAAATATCGGGGAAACCAATGTCAAGAAAATAATCTTCGAATTCATATGATGATGATGTTTTTTTCATGCTAGATGTGTTTGTCTATTTCGAGCCTGGATTTATGGCGGTTGAATTGAATTGGTATGTGCAATAGCAGCTGCATAGGTCGAAGTGGATCACTGGGGAAAGCGGAACTTACGATTGCGTCTCTCATTTCAAAATACATTTTTGATAAACAATAAGTTCTTTTTAAAACTCTGGGAATTATCATCTTCTATCAAATACAACTCAGAAAAACAAAACTTTTAAAAAAATACTTATTTTCATTTCACTTAAATATCCTCTTGCCAAAACAAACCCATGAAAACATCCGTGGCTGTTTCTTTATATAGATACATGTAAAAAATAATAGCAAAAAACCCCCCAAAACAACACATGAAAAACTAATGTTATTCACTTTCGTAATGTCCGCCATTACTCTTTTCTTTTAATCAAACAAAAAAACATATACAAGTTTTTAACCGAGATATCTTTTCGTCTATTTTCCCTACTTTATGTTTTTCACTTTTCATGTTTCCCCTGTTATGCCATGCTTTTATCTGATCGCCACAAATCGTATTCACGACGCCATTTTCTTTTCAAGATGATGGAGCAGAGAAAACATATCAGACTATGATCACTGTGGTTACCATTTCGATACTCGGCGATGGTTTGCTGGTGGATCTTTATCTAAGCCACATTGATAAAATATAATAACAGTAGTTTGTGAATGACTACCCTTCCCCCGCTCTCTCTCTCTCTCTCTGTTTCTCTCTCTCTATATATATTGTATATTTAGGTAGCATGATTATATATATATATATATATATATATATATATATATATATATATATAGCTTGAGGTAGTTGCTTGTCTAGCCGCACCGATGAGCTGTGAAACAGCGAAACAGTACTGTATGTGGATGACTATATATATATATACATATATTTATATATATATATATATATATATATATATATATATATATATATATATATATATATATATATGTATATATATAGTGCCACGCAAAAGTATTGGATACATTACATTTTTCTTCATAACTTTAATTAGGGTTAAAGATTTTACCTACAATTTGGTCAGTATATTCCTATTACTATTCTAACTAATATTTGGGGCAGTAATTACAAAATCAAAGTTTAGAAAGTTTAATTTAAAGGAAAAATATTAATCAACTAACGCAAAAGTATTGGATACATTGATTTAATATTTGGTTGCATAGCCTTTATTGCGTTCAACAGCTTCCAATCGCTTCTATGGTTTCACACCTGTTTCTTGCAAAGATATGCAGGTATTTTGCGCCATTCTTCTTTGCAGAACTGTTCTAGTTGTTGAATATTTTGTGGATTCCTCTTGTGAACATTGATCTTCAATATTTTCCACAAATTTTCAATTGGGTTGAGGTCTGGAGTGACTGGGCCAAATAAGAACGTCAATTTCGTTATTTCTAAGCCATTCTTTGGTTAGTTTGGCAGTATGCTTGGGATCATTGTTCTGCTGAAACACGAAATTGCTATTATGTCTCAACAAATCAGCAGATTTCTGGAGGTTTTCTTCAAAATCTCCCTGTACATACGTCCATTCACTCTACCCATTGATGATTTCTAGTTCACCAGTACCTTTGGATGAAACCCCCCCATACTATAATCGAACCACCTCTAAACTTTATCGTAGAATTGGTATTCTTTTTGATATAGGCGGTGCCATTTTTACGCCATACATGTGTTGCTGTGTTTTTTCCAAAGATTTCGATTTTCATTTCGTCTGACCAAGTTACTTTGTTCCAAAATTCTTGGGGTTGTTTTTCATATGTTTTAACATAATTAAAATGTGATCTGACATGTTTAAGCTTCAATAATGGAACTTTTCTTGGGACCTTGATACAAAACCTGCACGATTTAGAACTCTACTGATTGTATCCTTACTCACATTAATGCCAGCTTCCCTGAGGTTGGTTTGAATTTCACCACGAGTAAGAAAAAGGTTTTTTTTGTACCTTTCTGCTTACCCACCTTGATTTTTTTTCGTTTAATTTCCTTGGGCGACCATATCTTGGAAGATTTGCAACAGCTTCACCAGGTTTTTAAAATTTGTAATAACGTTTCCAACTGTACGAAGTGGTAGATTAAGTTCCCTTGATATTATTCGATACCCTTTTCCTTCTTTGTGCTTATCAATGATTTTTGGACGAATGTCTATTTACAACTCGTTAGTTTTAGGCCTTTTTATAAATGAACTGGTTGACTTTGAAGGAGTGATTCCAAACTTGATAAAATTTTATAAAATTATTTTAATATAAAGCTCTCTGATTGGTCAGTGATAACTCGTTTGCATTATTGCAACACGCTAAGCAAAAGTCATTTAAATTTATTTCAGAAAAAGAAATTTTTAAACGTGTATCAAATGCTTTTGCGTTTGTTAATTCATATTTTTCCTTAAATATAAACTTTCTAAACTTTGATTTTGTAATTACTACTCCAAATATAATTTAGAATAGTAATAGGAATATACTGACTAAATTTTAGGTAAAATCTTGAACCCTAATTAAAGTTATGAAGAAAAATGTAATGTATCCAATACTTTTGCGTGGCACTGTATATATTGTGTATTTAGGTAGCATGTTTATATATATATATATATATATATATATATATATATATATATATATATATATAAAACACTGAGCATGTTATAAAATACAGTAAAATAAAGAATTCAGTTTAAATTGATCATCATGAGAACTAGCCAGGCTTACGATGATGAAACGCAGATGATTCAGTGTAGCTTAATTGCCATATATATTTTCATTAGTAACTACTTAGCTCTAATCAGGTATTGAACACTGTTGAGGTAAATATTGAACATATATACATAAAATATCATATGTATTTATAAATTTCATTGTTTGCTTTATGATTCTTGTTTTTTAATTTTTCTGCATAATCTTTTTTGCATAAAAATCAAAGATATTAATAAAAGTTCCATAATTGTTGCTGTCACGAGCGCTTTCGATTCGTCTACGAATCATCATCAGGTGTTGGAGTAATAGTGCGGAGGAGTGAAAATGAGAATTAAAAGTGAAAACTAAAAATATACAGTAAACGGCGATAAGTTAAAATGTATAGAGGCAATGAAAAGTCGATTAAAAATAAAGGTCGATTAAAAATTCGAGTATTAGGATCAGCAAGTTCGTGGACACCGTTAATAAATTCTGTCCAATACGAACTACGCAAACCATTTTAGAACGTTACTGCTTTTCTCGATTGCAATACTATTTATAGTGGGTTGAATGGTTCTAATATATGACGCTTCAAGTATTTTTTAATTTTTTAATATTACTTTTATGTTAGATAATTTTTATGTTGTTGACGGGGACCTTTCTAAGATTTGAGTAGGGACAGTTATGTTCTTTTATCAAATGTTTATATATATGCACTAGTATTATTTAGATGCATGGTTATTCGCCGGGACAACGTTGTTGTTGTATGCCGAATGTATGTATTATTTTCGGAGTTACATTCTTCCATATAGCATTTAAATTTATATACTGCATTGGTTTGTTTCAACGTTTTTATAGCCGGTGAGGAGTTGTTTCTAACCACAAGATATTGTGTTCTAAACTTCTTGTAGTAGATAATAAATTAAATTTTAGAATTATTGTCAAAAGGCGTAAAGTATCTATGCATGATATCTTTAATTGTATTTTCTTCGATTCTGAAGTTAAGTATCATTTGATTTTGATAAAATATATTAATGGAGTTTGCATTGCAGTGTTGGCTAATATTCTTATCAGGGTTTTCAAGGGATTCGTTTTATTCGTTCTTCAACAATGTAATTAGGAAACTGATTATTAATGACTAGCGGGGGTACCCGGCGTTGCCCGAGTGTTTGTTTCCGGGACGGGGGGGGGAGTTTTAAAAAATGTTATGGTAGGTAAGTAGGAAGGGTCAAACCCGGAGTCATGAGTAAAAGTAGGAAAATAAAGTGTGAAAAAAAAACAAAAAAAACAAAAAAACATCTGCAACGTTAACAGTTCGGCCACCAAGAAACGTCCATTCCAGTTGTTTAGGAAAAAAAAAAAAAACGACTACGGTAAGTCGGCGCGAACGTGAAAATATAATGTGAATTGTCCAGCACGCTAACCACTACGCCACAGAGCACTGCAGCTTAGTTTAGTGATTTTAAATAACTTCACATGAAAGAACTACGAAGCCAAACCGGTGTTCTCTTCTCAACTGTTCCTTGTGAACGATCCCCAAACGGTGTTAAGTGGTGGCAGGGGGAGGAGGAATTTATGAGAGAGAAAATACTTTACCACTTCCATTGATCTTAACCGATTTTGGCCGTGACTTCTCAGCAGAAAAAGTATAGAAATCTAAGATTATCGAGGAATTTGAGAAATAATAAGCCTATAACAAACCTCAGATATTGTTCTGCCGTTTGTGCATATTATATTTGCATGAAATATCTTGATTTTTAATCCTATTAATGTCAAAATCAAACGGGAAAAAATGAGTTCATTTTATTTATATAGATAGATAGAAGAATAGATAGAAGAGAAGAGAAGATTACTTGTTTAATGTTTTTATAATTATTAATGCTTGTTTTGTGGATGATATAATTTTAGCGCGATTTAATAAATTTTTTATTATGGCTATTTTGTACCTTTGTGGGCACTCACTTTTAAAGTTCAGGAGGCTGGAGTTTATGCTCGTTGGTTTTTTATATACAGAAGTATTAAAGTATTATTGGACGTGTCAATAAGGACATCAAGAAATGAAATTTTATTATTATTATTATTTAACTCTACTGTAAATTTAAGGATTGAGTCTTTTTTTAAAAAGGTACTGTAGTTGGTATATCTTTTCATTATTTTCAGCTAAAATAAGAATGTCGTCCACGTAGCGTACATATATGGGGGGATTTATATTATTTATAAATATTTATCAGCCGTGTAGAATTCACTTAGGGTCGGTCCAAGGACTGATGCCATTGCCACTCCGTCTATTTGAGTATATATGTTACCGTTGGGGTCATAGAAGGGTACTTCTGTAGTGCAGATTAATAGTAATTTTTTAAATACTCTTTTATTCATTTTTAGTTGGGTGGGGGTTACGGATTATTATAGATGTTCTTGATAATTATATTGTTTCTACTACAGGTACATTTGTGGATAAACTTTCTACATCGAGAGAAGCAATTATTTTGTTTTCTGGTTGCATTGATTTTAATATTTTCATTAGTTCGTGTGTGGACTTAACACTATATTTGCTAGGAATATACGGGATAATAAGTTCGTTTAATGTTTTTGTTAGATGATAGATGGATAGTAGGAATTTGGGATATGATAGGTCGGAGTGGGAAATCAGGTTTATGTATCTTGACTGTGCCATATAAGTAACCAGCAGGTGCATGCTATCATAAAAAACCTTGACACTTCAAAAGCATGTGGACTCGATCTCATCCCAGCTGTGCTATTAAAAAAGTGCTCAGCCGAAGTAGCTCCAGTTCTCTCTAAACTCTACAACAAATGCCTTAATGAATCTTGCTTTCCGGGCTGTTGGAAAACTGCTTATGTGGTACCAGTATTCAAGAATTCTGGCGAAAGAACTGACCCATTAAATTATCGCCCCATTAGCCTCCTCCCACTTTTTGCCAAAATATTTGACACCTTAATTAACCATGCTCTAGTCCATCACCTTACAGATGCTAAACTTCTGACTGACCAACAATATGGATTTAGACAAGCCCGTTCCACAGCAGACATCCTAACTGTAATCTCTGAACGTATAGACCATTCACTGGACAAAGCGAGGGAGGGCAGAGCGGTAGCTCTAGATATATCTAAGGCTTTTGACAGGGTATGGCATGAGGGTCTCCTCAGAAAAATTAGATCTTACGGTATCACTTGTAGAATACTTAACATAATTAAATCCTTCTTAGATAAGACAAAAATCCAGGTTGTTCTCGACGGTCATACATCTAAACTATGATATAAATGCGGGAGTGCCCCAGGGGTCTATCCTTGGACCTCTACTGTTCCTGATATTCATAAATGACCCCCCCCCCCGACAAAATTGCCTCTGAGATGGGTATATATGCTGATGACACCACACTCTATGGCAGGCACGACAGGAAAACAAATGAACACATATCTAAAGAAATGGCAGAAACACTAGAGGATGACCTCCAATCTGTAGTGGAATGGGGACAAAAATGGATGGTCACGTTTAATGCCGCCAAGACTAAACTAGTTTCATTCAATAATTACAAGAAACCTTCTCTACCACCTATAGCAATGGCCAACGACTCTTTATCTGAGAGTACATCTTTCAAACTCCTTGGCCTAACGTTCACAGGAAACATGAGTTGAAACAATTACATTGAAGGCATTGCCAGGGTCGCTGCAAGGAAGGTGGGCTCTCTCTACCGTGCTAGAAAACTACTAACACCCGAAAGTATCCTTACCTCTATAAGGCCACCATTCGCCCATGTATGGAGTATTGCTGTCATATTTGGGCTGGTGCATCTGCTACTAGTCTCTTGCTCCTTGACAAGGTTTAAAAGAGAGTCGCAAATCTGATAGGCCCTGAACTGGCATCTAAGCGTCACCCTCTGTCCCATCGACGAAACGTTGCATCCCTCTGCCAGTTCTACAAATACTTTAATGGTGAATGCTCTGACGAACTGCAATCACTTGTGCCCCTACGACGTGAACACCCTCGACAGACCCGACAGGCTGCTAAATCCCACCCCCACGCTGTAGAGATCCCTAGATGTAAAAGATCTTTGTACTCCAATAGTTTCTTCCCCAGAACCACTAGACTTTGGAATCCCATTCCAGATCCCTGCTTCCCTAACTGTACTGACATGCAGGAGTTCAAGTGCAACGTGAACCGACATCTTGCTGCCCAAATCCCTACATAGTACCCCAGTAGTTATTGCCCCTGATAGTAGCCTCCTACACCAAAGTGGCAATGTGCCTTGTTTGGGGTGAAAATGTAATGAAAAAAAAAATAGTCTCCAATTATTTAAGGAAGTTGATAATTACTAATTAGTGCATTATTAGCTGTAATTAGTTTATTGACTTGCATTTTAAGTGTATTTGTAGGATTTGTCCTAATCTTTTTTTAAATTTCTTATTACCATTAATAATATTTTTAAGTTTTTTATTATAATCGGATTTGTTTATGACAAAGATTTTAGATTTATCAGCTTTTTCATCACTATATTAGGATGGTTATGTAGTTTTTTGGCAGCATTTTTTTAAAGCAGGAGTTAGTATTCAATTGTGTTTTGTTATATATATATATATATATATATATATATATATATGTGTGTGTGTGTGTGTGTGTGCGCGCGCGCGTGTGCGTGTGTGTGTATAATAGACTTTTTGCTATTAAAATCAAGTAAAACGTACATGCCGTTGACTGATGTCTGAATATAGTTAAATTTGTGCTCAGTTTCGCATTAAATACTAACCTCTATTAATCTTTAGTTCTTCATCGAAAACATACCACAATAAATAGTTCGATGTACTATATAATAACAAAGATTCATGTAAAAATTTAGCCAGATCGGCTCAGTAGTTGCCAAAAAGGAAGGGGAACGGACAGACTAAAAGAAGTATAGATGTTTGAAGAAAATCCAAGAGAATGTGAAAAACAACAGCAGCAAAAATCAACCCCCCAAAAAAAACACAAAAAACAAACAAACAAAAACAAACAAACAAAAACAAACAAACCACAAAAAAAACAAACAAACAAAAACCCACAAAAAGCAAACAAACAAAACACAAACAAAAAACAAACAAACAAAAACAAACAAAAAACAAACAAAACACAAACAAAAAAAAAACAAACAAACAAAAACAAACAAAAACAAACAAACAAAACACAAAAAAAAACAAACAAACAAAAAAACCCACAAAAAGCAAACAAACAAAACACAAAAAAACAAACAAACAAAAACAAACAAAAACAAACAAATAAAACACAAAAAAAAAACAAACAAACAAAAACAGACTAAGAATTAAAAAATTAAATCCTGTATTATTATTTCAGTTTTATTATTTCAGTCGATGCTATCCTCTGACCTACTTCAGGTGTGTCTCGTTGAACTCCGAAATCTGGGAATTTTGATCTGAAAATTTCGTCTCGTTTCCTCACCTGGTAGAAATAAGGTAATTTGTAATTGTATTGCCTGTAGTGAGGACTGAACCTTCAGCATGCAGGAGACAGTCACTTAGAAGTACTTAATATTTAATACGTGTATTTGAAAATATATTTTTCCACAGGCAATTCTAGTATGAATTTTAGGAACCCTAAACCTATTCATGTTTTAGGTGTTTGGTTACAACAACGTGTTTCTGCCTCCTCGACAGATTTGGCAACTTCAAAGAATAGTTTTTACTTTGTAAAAAATACATAGCGACGTACAAACATGCAAACTAATGAAAAGTATAATATATTATTAGCTGGCCGCGTTGTCTGGTCGTACAATAGGCTTAAACATAATATTTTAATTTATGCAGATTGCGTATGAATTATTATAGAATCAATCCTCCAGTGATTATTCTATATTACGAGGAATAATTTGCCTGATGTACTAATTCGCAACAAAAATAAATAAATAAATAAATAAATGAATAAATAAAATAAAATAAATAAATAAATAATAATGATAATGTTGTTCTTCAAATTCCGTCTGTGTTTGTTTACAATATAACGTCAGCTTATATATGGCCTGACGATTAATACTCCTGAAAAATCATTTATGATAACTGTTTAGCTTTAAAATATGCCAACGAAGAAATTATTTGCAGCGATTTTTAATGGTACCTCTTTTTTAATAAGAAGAAAAAAAAAAAAAAATAAAATGGGTAAGTACACTCAGGCTGGAACAGAGAATCATTCGAACTGTCGTCGAATACTCTACAGATAGCCTTTCTTTTTTTTGTTAAGAAGAAATGATTTGCTAAAATTTAATTATCTCTCTTGGCCGGTATAACGCAAAACATTCCTCTGTAAAAATTATTCATTTTTTATCTATAAGAGCGAAAAACTATTTTAAAGACGAGATGTTTTCGATTTTCGATACTTATCGGATGAATTTCTAAACAAAACATATCTAAGAACACTGCCAGGCATATAAATAAGCTGTGAAATTTTCAAGCGATGAGCCCAGCCGTTTCAGAATCTATGACAAAGGAACCCACACTAAAAAAATTGGTATCGTTTAAAGCTCAGTCTCTCGGCCGAATAATATTAAAAAAATGTCCCAAAATATTCATTCTTTTACCGTCAACCGGGCCGTTTTTTTACAAGGAGAATTCGTTTTTCGTCGACATTTTTGCAAGTCATACAATCCTCGTTTGAACGACGTTGCATAAAAAGCTATTTCGAACGTCGATGAGCGCATCGATAAGACGGTTTTCTTTTTTCATCTCCTTTTTCCTCTCCCGCGAGCCTGCCTACTACTCGTATCTTTTTTTTCTTAGCTCGCATGGGACCTCGCTTCTATTTTGAGTTGTTTTAATTCATTTTTTCCTTTTTGCAGGGCTTTGGTTGCTCAACCAAACCCCTTATCCACATCTCGACACACCTGGGCAACGCCGGACACTCAGGCTAGTATGTTATATAATATAATATTATATATATAATATACATAACACACACACACACACACACACACACACACACACACACACACACACACACACACACACACACACATATATATAACATTTTATCAGAAACCCAATTCCTTGTCTATACTGATTATATACTTTTGTTCATATGTTGTATTTATAAGTTAGTGTCTGAAATGGAAGAGAATATCAATGACAGGTGATCTTTGTTTATTAATATAATTATGGATCGACCTCTGACCAGATAAATGACAAGCTAATCACCCCGAGGGAAGGAGGTGGAGTCGAATGACTGACATACGAATCTGATGATTTGGCATTAGAGAAGACACATTTTCGGAAGGAAAAGATATCCTAATTTCTTGTAATATACTAACCACTCCTCCACACGCACACACACACACACACACACACACACACACACACACACACACACACACACACGCACCCACGCGCGCGCAACTTTCTCTCTCACGCCCTCTCTATCTGTCTGTCTTTCTCTCTCTCTCGCTCCCTGTGTCTTTCTGTCTCCGTCTCTCTCTCTCTCTCTCTCTCTCTCTCTCTCTCTCTCTCTCTATATATATATATATATATATATATATATATAGAGAGAGAGAGAGAGAGAGAGAGAGAGGGGGGGGAGGGACTGGGACAGAAAGACACAACAGCAGCCGTATAGCGTAACGGTGAAAAGCCTTGACTGTCATTTTGGCGGTCGGGTTTCGATCCTGGCTTGAGGCAGTTGCCTGTTTAGCCGCACTGATGAGTTGTGAAACAGCGAAATAGACTGTATGTGGATGACTATATATATATATATATATATATATATATATATATATATATATATATATATATATATATTAGGGTAGGTTGATTTTTAACTTTTTTCTAAAAATCAAAAACTTTAATGGACCGAAAGTTGTGTCTACACCGATTGAATACTCATACCAAAAATTAGATCTGAGTCTTCAACGGTGTTTTGCGAATTTGACATAAAAGATTTTAAATAAACACGGGTGGAAAAATCCTCGATTTTGGTGGATTTAGCCTAAATATTGATATCAAAACTAAATAATTTCAGCATTTAAGTCAGGAAATCTTATTTTATTTGATGAGAATATAATTTTGAACAAAATTATAAAAAAATTTCAAATTGAAATTTACCCTCCCCCAACTTAACTGCGCCGAGTTTGAAATGCATTATTTAAACAGAAATTCTTGAATGTATTGACAAAAATTTTTCCTGATATGAAAATACAACAAGCAATTATGGGAAAACAAATGATTATTTATTTTTAATATAAAGAATCAAAGTGTTCTAAATAAGAACCCTTCGACAAAAAAGCGGGTCTTAATTGTTGGTACAAAACTTTTTCAAGTATGTGCCGGTGCCTTGCTTCAAAGCCGTATACACATTGAGAAGCCTCTGTCACCAACTTAACTGCTCATTCAACACCTTGGTAATGTGAAGGGAAATCTTTTCGCCTGTTAACAATGAACTCTCTAATTCACTGTCAGAAAAGTATTGTGTAAGTGGTGGCTCACAGACTCCATTTTCTGACGAATCTATTAAATTTGTCCAGTGCAGAGCCTTAAAGTTGATCATCGGGATCTCTTTATGTCTTTTCTTGGCTGGCTCCCCTCTTCTGAAACAATATAAAAAATAATTAGAGTTTAATCTTTAAATGCAATTTATACTGCTTTAATAAGATTTGGTAAAATTAAATGTAATATTTAAAATGTCACAATAAATTGGTGTAAGCAATTCAACCAGTTTTTTTTTATGAATAAATATTAACTTACCTAAAGGTAAAAATTCTTTTTATTCCCTCTTCTCTTACTTCAAGTTCATCTGATTTTACCATAGAAAATAAAATATTTTCTGGCAGTAATGCAAAAGCATTATACTGAATGTTTTTAAGTGTAATTTTTTTAATTTCAGTTGGTTGCTTCTGTATTCTCTGAATCATATTATAAATGTACATTTGTTGGTGGTGGAATTTGTTATTTTTTTAATGTCAAACCAACAAATCGCATATACATTTACAATAAAATTGATCAAACTATGCAAGTTGGTTGAAAGATTATGTGGATATGTTCCACGAATCCATAGGCACATGAGCCTGATGGCCAACGTTAACCAACTAGCCTGGTTCAATGGTCCAATTTTCCAGGATGCAAATCTAAGGTCTACCTTACCTCTAGAAATCCCAACTGTATACTCGTAGAGCAGTCTTTGGTCACTTAGGCTATCCTTGTCTTCAAATTCACACTCCAAGGGATTCCCAACAGCGGAAAATGCTATTTGTGGTAAATTATGGCAATCATTTGCACATAATTTACCTAATGGACCACTGAATGTTGTGGGGTCTTTGTTGGTGCCATCTAAATGTTTGAACAAAGCCCTAAATGGAAGTTCAATCTGCTGCAAGGAGCAACCAATAGTATGAAGATTTTTTTGATTTTTTTTTTCTAAAAGTGGAACCAGGCCATCTTCACAGCCTGTGTTCGCATTTGTGTTGTCAACAAGGACAGCATTAATGGTGCTTAAACTTTTGAATTCCTCTAAAACATCAGCCACTTGCTCTGCAAGAACATTACCAGTTGCTCCAGTATCCGGAAGAATTCGGTGAGTCAAATATAGACTGTCATTTGCTGTTTCTTTTGTTATTGTGAGGTGACGTTCAGATGCTTTGTTTTTTTTTCACAATTTGAAATCCATTTACATCCACTGATTCTTTGTAGAGCAGTGTATCTTTGTCTGTCCTCCCATCAACATCTATACAAAGAAGATTTTCCATATTTTTGCTGTTGTTTTGATAGGCATCTGCATTTACTTTAGCTTTTGCCCTATCAATTTTACATTTATCCATATAGATATTCTTTATATCTATATTAGGGATAAGAAGTCCCATGGCCCTCAAATCCAAGAGCAGGACATTGCCAAGACTGGCTCCAATGTTGAGAATATATCACCCCTGACTAATTCAAGAGCAAACCTTGGAATTTTTGTAAGGTTATAGGGCACTTTGAGAGGACTATCTGGCTGTATGTAATCTGCTTCATCACGTGGAGAAGATGAGTGACTTAGAGATGTACTTGGAGAAACATGATCTTGAATAGATGATGTTGATGCTATGGGAGATGTTTTTTGTTGGATTACTCTTTCTCCTTTTCTTTTACTTTTTTTATTGCGGTTTTATCTATTGGACCAAGTTGGAATGTGCCCTTGGGCCCTATTTTACTCCTTTGGTCTTTTAAATATTCTCGGTCTTCCATAGGAACCTTGAATATCAGATTAAAATGAAATTTACTAAGATTAAAAATACAATTTAACATATTAAATTAAAAATATTTTACATGTAAAATAAAATGAAAAAATTGATTTAAATATTTATTTTAACTGTAGAAATGTTTTTTTCTCAAAATTTACATAATTTAGAATTAAGTTATCCCTTTCATAATAAATTCAAAAATAAAAATAGAAAATAACTTACTTTCTGCTTCAAAGGACAAGTGCAGATGATGTGCTTGGTCTGGCAATTTCCTTTGTTCCATTTGACATTAATATTGTCACAACTTAAAATGGGCAGCTTGCACGCACATGATGAAATATCAAAAAATGTATCTATTTTTCCTTCCAGAATGTTATTTGAGCAGCAGGTAGATGTTTCCTATTTATTTGCTTTGCCTTCTGAAAGCATAGAATAATAATAATAATTAATGATAACACTATTTTCATTAAACAAAGGCAAACGAGGGCTGACAGCCTTCCAAATATCTATCACGTCATTTGCTATTAATTTCGAAATACCATAACAAGAAAGGCGGGGGTAAGTGTTCATTTAAAAATAGCTATATTGAATTATTTGTCTAAAGGTTGGTGGCTCTGTTTTATCTAAAGGTGATGGTAAACCTGAAAATTTAATTGGAAACTCCAGCGTTTTATCCAGCCATTTTGTAAAATTAAAATATCCGTAAAAAGAAACACACACACACACACACACACACACACACACACACACACACACACACACACACACACACACACACACACACACACACACACACACACACACACACACACACACACACACACACATATATAATATTATCAGATAACACACGAAAATATTTTTTTTTTAAATTGGAAATAAATTTCAAAATTTATTTTAAAAAAATGTTTTACTTACCAATCAATACATTTTAATTCAAAAACCAATTCGTAAACCAAAACCAGCCTTAAAAAAAACACTGAATTTTGAAATATAAATAAATGACAATAGTTATAAAAAGTTTAAATATTTTAATAGTATGTTTAATTTGTTAAATTAAATATTTTAATAGTATGTTTAATTTGCTAGATTAATTCGTGTGCATTCGAAGGTTAAAAAATGTAAACAAGGGGCAGATATATACTACCAGTTAAAGTCGAAAAAATATCCAATAAATAAAACTTCTTTTACTAAGTCGTCATTTGTAATTCAAACTATATATTTTAATATATTTTATTTTTGTTTTTGGTCATTTTATTTAAATTAATATGAAAATAGATAATAAACTTTAAAAAATAAATTCTTTAATGGATTTTATTATTTTACTCTAGTTTAATCTCGGATTTAATTTTATGGATACATATTTCCGGTGTCACCGAAATTACGACTAAGGTTGCAAATATTGATGTCTTTAAATTCAATTTCGCCAAAAAATCCAAAATTTTGGAAAAAATATTTTGTCAGGTGATTTAGGGTGGTATTTCGCAACTTTCCATCTATTAACCTGTTTACAGTTCCAAAATCGACCTACCCTAATATATATATATATATATATATATATATATATATATATATATATATATATATATATGTTGTGTCTGCACAAATAATTAACAAGAACACGGAAAGTAAAGGTATACAATAATATATTAGGAAGAAAAGTTATATACATATTTACATGTCTTCAGGTATACTTCAGTTGGAGATATTCCGGCAGGTGGTGTGTTGCATGTCTTACGGGAGGCAGCATAGGCATCTTGCCTGTTTGGCGGTCGTTGCCGAACTCTCCCGGTATTGGTGATTGATACCTTTATATATCTCACTCACCCGCCTATGTTAATTAGTGGGCGTCTCCACACCACCCCCCTCCCAAGATTTGAAGTCGTGTAGATTTCAATATCTTTTCCTCTTGGGGTTCATTATAATTGGTTCTGTAAACTTTCTTTTCCTTCTCGATCTTCTCGGTTCCGGCATGGTTTGTGGTGGTTCGATATCAAACGCTTCGTATAGTATATCAATTGGATCTTCCTTTTCATCAGGTTTGTCATGTTCGTTGTCTTTTATATGACGTTTTCTCAATTGATTTTGATGTCTTTTATGTATCCCTTTTGGAACTTTTATCATATAGACCAAGTCACGGATACGTTTATCTACCGTACCAAACTCCCAATATGAAATATTATTTTTCATACATTTAAAATATACACGATCACCCGGTTTAAACCTTTTACATGATGTGTGCGTAGCTTGATGGACGATTGCTTGCGTTGGTATTAATTTATCAAATGGCGATTTTATTTTCCTAGCAAACATTAATTTTGCTGGCGATAATTTCGACGGTGTATTTGGGTTCTTAGTTATCCTGTATATTTGCAGGAATTGTTGTAATGCTTTATCCGTCGGGGTCCCTATTGATTTTCTAAGTGCACGCTTTATCGAGTCTACGAACCTTTCCGCTAATCCATTTGATCTAAGATGGAACGGTGGTATATGTTTTACCTGAAAAGTGTCACAAAAGTCCTTGAAATCATTTGATGTAAATTGTGTTCCGTTATCTGTGACTTTAATGTCTGGCACACCAAAACGTGCAAATATTTCATGAAGAACACTTCTTGAAACGCTTTACTTCAGGCCATCTGGAAAAACTATCTACTTCGATTAGACAGTATTGTCCTTCGGTTGGTCCAGCAAAGTTTATATGAATGCGTGACCATGGATGGTCAGTTTTTTTTATCGGTGGTGCCTTTGCGGCTAATGCACAACCTTTACACTTGTTTACTGTTAGTGCAATATCCACATCCATGTTACGCCAGTAAACGTAACTCCGCATAAGTGCCTTCATCCTATTTATACCCGGGTGTCCTGTATGAAAATCACGTAAGATATTTTTCTGCAAGGTTTTCGGGATAACAACTCTTTCACTATATAACAAAACATCATTGCATACAGAAAATATGCTTTGCGTTTTTTCATCATTTTCCCTTATTTTTTCTTTATGTCTGTGATGACATCGTCATTTTCAGCCTCCCTTTTTATATCGGTTAACGTGACTGGTAATTCTTTTATTATAATGGCCACCATGTTTTTTTCCTCATAATTGGAACGTATAGCTGCAATTACTGACTCTTCAAGGGTTTCCTCCATTTTTGGTATAAGCCTTGACAGGCCATCCGCATGACCTATTTTTTCGAATCCAAATGTTTTATTTGAAAGTCATAATTTAGCAAGATCGTACCCCAACAGAGTAGGCGATTTGCCGTATATACTAGCAAGCCCTTTTTTGAGCCGAAGATTGTCACTAGGGGCTTGTGATCTGTTTCCAGTATAAAGTGTCTCCCGTACAGGTAACGGTGGAATTTCGTCACCGCGAAAATAATGCTTAATCCCTCTTTTTCTATTTGAGAGTAAGCCTTTTCTGCCAGAAGTAGTGCCCTTGAGGCGTGAGCTATATGTTTCTTATATCCATCTGGCAGGATATGCTGTATACATGCTCCTATACCAAACGAGTTCGCGTCGCTCGCAACACTTATTTCCAATTTTGGGTCGTAATAGGTAAAAATAGATCAGACGTCAGCGTCTTTTTAATTTTCTCTAATGCGTCTATATCCATGGTGTTTCTTTCTTTAATAACTCGTTAAGCGGAGCTCTTAGGTCGTGCATTCCTTTGATAAATATTTGGTAGTAGTCTGCGAGACCTAAGAAACTCTGTAGAGTCGTTACGTTATGTGGTGCCAGCATGTTTTTAATTGCTGTCGATCTTTCCGGGTCTGGGCGTCGACTGTCTTTATTATTTGCCCTAAATATTTTATTTCGTCTAAACAAAATTCGCATTTGTTTTCTTTTCCTTGAATCCGTATTCGTTTATTCTTGTGAATACTTCTTTTAGATGCTCTTGGTGTTCACTTATGGACGCGCTCCTGATGAGTATGTCATCCAAGTATGCACAAGCACAATCTATTCCGTTCAGCATTGTATCCATTGCTTGTTGGAAAATCGCCGGAGCGACTTTGAACAACCCTTTGTGCGTGTTAATGCATAATATCTTTGAGCATTCTTCTTCCATCGGAATTTGTAAATAGGCGTCGGACAAATCTATTTTTGAAAAAATTTTGCCACCATTTAGTCTGGCAAATATCTCCTCAGGGCTTGGTAAAGGGTAGTGGTGGTCTTTTAATTTATCGTTTAGGCCCGTAGAAAAGTCTGCACAGACTCAAATTTGTTCCGACGTTTTTTTACGCACACCGTAGGGGCTGCCCAGACGCTAGCTCCGATTTTTGATAAGATGCCTGTTTTTTCGAGTCAATCTAGCTCGC
>NC_136483.1:185050188-185117688 GCF_053919585.1 Euprymna scolopes
GAAAAAATGTATCGTGTATATGTCCACCCTCTCTAAAACCACCCTAAATTTATCATTAAACATATCTTGAAATCTTTTAGCAGACGGATTAGTTTAAATTCCTAATCTATAGAAATATTTAATAAGTGTAACTTTTACAATAAGGCCCTTATAAACAGCGGGTATAAGAAAGCTCAATTAGAATATATTAAATTTGCATAAAATACGACTACATCTAGAAAAGTACGTAAAAGAAAACTCATTTGGTTTACACCTTTCTTAAATCAAAGGGGTAAAACTAATCTAGGAAAAAATTCTATAACCCTATTAATTTACACTTCCCCCTTCGCAATTCTTTAAATAAAAGTCACAATTAAATAAGACTATGGCGGCAGTAATAACATAGAAAAAATAATAAACTACACAATAATACAATTTTAAATAATACAGAATTTAACCAGAGTAAAAAAAAACAACTAAAACTTGCAGTTGTATGAATGTTCCCTTAAACAGAACTGTCTAACAACCTCTGTTATCTCTCGAGCTAACATGAAAGCACAGGAAGATCTTTCCATCAATAAATTTAATATAGACCAAACAAGCAATACTTTCAAGCAAAAATATACCGGCCATGAAAGTTCCTTTGTCATTCATATTATAGTGATAAGACATTATTAGCTTCGTATGATAGAGAACTAATAAGACAAAAAATTGACACCAATTATTACCTAGTAAATTAAAAACAAACAAACTTGTCAATCATTAAATTCCACTTGTTTTGTCTGCTTGAATGAAAAACTCTTTATTACTAAATTTTACGATAGGGATAAGCTCTTAAATAAAAAAAAACCCCAAGATACATCAATTAATTGTAAGCATTATAAATCACACCTCCTATGCCACTTACTTACTTCTTTCTCTTAAAGATCTAATCTGGTTCTTGTACATCCTATACTTATTCTACTGTTCTCATCATTCCTGAGTTCAATAGAAACATTCCCAAGTTCGACAAAGTAGATCTGAAGAAGGTCGAAGGTTACATCAACCGAAATATTGTGAAAATCACACTCAAGATGATTGGTTGGTTTGTTGTTTTTGTTTTACGACATATCAACCTTTTTCATGTTATTTAATGCCGAATCTAGTTATTTTGAGGAACGATTTTTTAATGGAGTATATATATATATATATATATATATATATATATATATATATATATATATATATATATATTTTAAGTCAGATTCTATTTAACCCATAGTTGGGCCCTAACAGGTACTACCACTCCGGGTCAGAGTGTACCTGGGAGCAATGGCAATTAAATGCAAGATGAGAACAGTAGTCCAATGTATCCAAATAATATGAATACTTAATCCTCATCTAAAAAATACAGAAACGTCATGCTTATACTTTTATCCTACAGTTATGCGCTTATTTATTAAAACCTTTACAAAATATTTATTATATTTATGACTGCACCATCTTTACTATCGCTGCTTCAGACTATCATTTCATAGACTATACTTATTTTTGTCATACTCCAAATATTTATCTGCTTCCCCCATTTTAAATGTATATTATTTTCTTGTGTATTTTTGCTTCAGATTTTTATTTGTTTTCCCCCTTTTTAATGGTGTTTATTTTTAATATCAATACTTTACAAAATTCAGCTCACATATGTGTGTGTGTTATTAAAGCCTTCGATTTTTATGAGTTAGAAACTTTATCATGTTAGGTATAGCTTAACTCCAATTTTAAAAACATAGTCCATCGGGCAAATTATTCCTCATAATATATAATACTCAATAGAGGATTGATTCTATAATAATACATAAGCGATCTGCATGAATTCAAATATCACGTTTAAGCGTATTGTACGATCGGGCAACGCCGGGGGTGTAGCTAGTATATATATTACCGTTTTATCTGCTTAGATACATATTTTTCGATTACCGAGTCGTATCAACGACCGACAATTTAAACAGACTTTACAGAAAAATAAAAAAATAAAAATCTGCAAAGTCTGATGAAATTGCCGGATCGTTGATACAATTCGATAATCAAAACATGTGTAACTAAGCAGATAAAACGGTAATAAAAAAATATATATTTGTTCTGCAATAGTATTGAGCACTCTCTTCAGGTTTTTACAAATTACTATATATATATATATATATATATATATATATATATATATATAGAGAGAGAGAGAGAGAGAGAGAGAGAGGGGGGGGAGGGAGATAGATAGATAGATAGATATATCGATCTCGTTGTTTTTATTCATCTCTACCTCCTCTAACTTTACATTTACATATATGTAACTTTTATTTTACTCGCTTTCTGTCTCTCTTTCTTATATATATATATATATATATATATATATACATATATATATATATATATATATATATATATATATATATATATATATATATATATATCCACCTTTACTTGGTTCTTCCCTCTGTCCTCCTCTCCATTTTTATATAAATTCTTAAAAAGGGTCAGTTTCCCCATTTCTTTTCCGGTTCCATATTTCTACGAATTGATCGTAGTCATTACTGAGGTCGGTAATGAACGGCGATTGAAGAAGTAGAATTTTGCGAAAACCAAATTCTCCGCTTCTCTGACTCTAAAAAGGCAATCTCGTTCGTCCATTTTCTTGGAAATCGATCGGGTCACGCGGAGCAGAACTAAAACCTATACCCGGTCCGTGGCGCGCCTGGTAGACTGATTGGTCCATCTGACATACGCAGTTCGGAGGCAGCTCGGTGTATTTTGTGTCGAAAGATGATTGGATGATGGTTGAAAAACGATGAAAACGAAGAACGGATGGTAAGGAATACGGAGAAAATGCGGAGGCGGGGTTGGGTGGGGGGAAGAAAGGAGAACGGATAGAAAGGGGGGAAAGGAAAGCAAGAACATGGACAGATGAGAAATCTTGGAATAATTTTAACCATAAAAAAGAAGCAAGAAATAAAGAGACAAACAGAAAAAGTTACAGAAAAAAAGAAGAAAAAATCTATGCTTTCATCGTAAAATACTCTGTTTATTTGTCATTAGATTTGTCTCAGACAAGACCTACGTATATTAAGAGAGGCGCTATGATATGGAGCAAGGAAGTAATACGTTTGTTTTTACATAAAACAAATTTGGATTACAAAGATATTCCTCTGTGAATTTGATTCCGTAAACGTGTTTATTCAAATTATTTTCAACCAAAGAAAATCGTTTCAACCACCAAAAAGTAGCACATCTATGTGAAAATAATAAGCAATGTCTATGTATAACAGAGCACGTATGAGCGCGTGAGAAACTATCAGCAGGAGCTGCAGGATAATTGGTTTGCGAAAATACTAGCAGCAGTAGGCGAAAAAAAGCACATATGCAAATTAGGAAGCGTGTACATTATCACGTGAGAGAGAGAAAAAAAAGACACGAATTCATTTATATTTTTTTTTTGTAATTGTGACGGTACCCACTTTACATATGTAAAAATAATAAAAAATGTTTCACAACCCAAAAGTAAAACATCTATGTGAAAGTAATAAGTTAATGCAAAGTTAAAAACTCTTATAATATTATATTATGCCGAAGAAATATCGGATTGACTTGCTGATAGTCGGTTTAGGAAATCGACTATTATTATTACAAAAGTAAAATATTAGATAATGTTGTTTTATTAACTGTTATGCTGAAAAAGGTACGCAGAAAGGATGTTTGAAATAAAGGCACGCTTAGTAAACTATTTAACTTAGAACAAAGAGATCCTGGGATTTGGCCTTGACATGAATATGGGTTTCAAAACTGCAGACTCAACATGGATTGTTCGACGTGACTAAATCAAGTATTGGGACACGTGTTTAGAAGTCAAATA
This sequence comes from Euprymna scolopes, assembly GCF_053919585.1. Classification (NCBI taxonomy): domain Eukaryota; kingdom Metazoa; phylum Mollusca; class Cephalopoda; order Sepiida; family Sepiolidae; genus Euprymna; species Euprymna scolopes. The sequence goes on from NC_136483.1 coordinate 185,054,045, forward strand.
TCAGGTCATGGAAGTAAGTGACGTAATAGAATAGGATTATATATATATATGTATATATATATGTGTATATATATGTATATATATGTACACACACACACACACCACACACACACACACACACACACACATATATATATGCTTACAATACTATTCAGCTACTCCAGTCAGAAAATAAAAGTATTTAAAGCAGTATTAGCGAAACTATAGCAGAAAATAGAATACCTGTTGATTTCAGTGTGTCAATTTATTAACGGGGTTAAGAAAAAAATACAATATACCCATAACTTGTTTATTGGAATAATTTTCAAACATTTAATTAACTAGGGAAAATGCTTAGAGCACAATAACTACATAGCAATTTCTACATTGAGATAATTAGTAGGGGATATGCGATCCCTTTTTATGAATGACTTGTAAAAGACGTTGGTCGACAGAATTAGTGATTCGTCAACAGTTATTCCTCGCGATACTTCTTGGAGAGCAACCCACAACTCATCTTTGCTCTTAAATTGACGTCCACTTACATAGAGGCGTAACTTCATGTTACTCCAAAGATTCTCAATTGGGTTCAAATCTGGTGAATTCGCAGGCCACACCATCTTCCCTAGCCCAGAAAACCCCGGTTGTTACAAATACTCTTTGCTTTTGTTTACTGTATGCGAGGGAGCATTATGCTGCATAAAAAAATAACGGTTCTTCTGAACGTCAACCGTTTGCTGCTTCAGCCATGGTTCCAAGTGTTCCGTCAGAAAAGCTATGTAAATATTTGACGTCATTTTTACGCCTTCTGGGACTCTCCATGGGCCAACTAAAGTATCTCCGATAATCCCAGCCCAAATCATTATCCCACCACCACCTTGTTGGTGCCTTAAACGCTGATGACGATGTCGTCCATCTAAGACTCATCGTTTGTTCCAGCAATCTGGGCCATGAGGGGCACGCACTTTATCCGTGAACAAAACTTTGGAAAAATCCGTTTTCATGGTACTCTGCCCATTTCTATCGGTTTTGTATGTGATGTTGGTTTAATGCAGACTTTGTCACAGGCTTAACAAACTTTGCCACTTCTTTCAGAAAGCGACATCGAGTACTTTTTGAGATATTCTTCAATCCGGCTTTTTTGTTTTTTACATGGAGGTCACCACTTATCAAGGCCTGGAAGCCACTCGAGAATAAGGGTTATTGCGTGTACAGTAATCAATGGGATAGTATCGTAATAATCGTTAGAATTGGAGATTTGATAAAGTGTCTTACTAAGGGGGGCGATTCATCAGGGATTTGTTTATGTTGGACTTGAAGACATCCAAGTTGTAGTCATGTGTGAAACAGGCAAACGGAAGAGAGTTTTACATGCGTGCACTTTTAAGAAAGAAGATTTGGTCATGGAATCTACGCTTTGATTTAGGCACAGCTAAAGAGTGGAGAAACCTACTGACTGGTTTTAGCTAGAGGGGGGTTTTATCGTGAAAGATTGACAAAGGGGGGCCGAGATTGGAGCTCGGACGTGTACTTGCCATGGAAATAACGATAAAACAAAGACAGGCTCGCAACGTCTCTTCTGTGGAAGAGAGTTTGCAGGGAAGAGAAAAGGGCATCCCCCACTAAGCCACGAAGTCTATTTTGTACTCTGTCAAGGCAGGATAGGCTTTTTTGGCAGCTCCTTCCCATATGTGGCAGCAGTACTCCATTCTTGGGCATACCTGGCTTTTACACAGATAGAGAATTGCATCAATAGTGAGATATCTTCTGGAGCAGTAGAAGGATCCTACCATTTCCCCAGTGACCGTGGCAACAGACTTGTATGTACGTGTTCCATTTTAGATCAGGAGTAAAGGTCAAACCAAAAGCTTGTCAAAACATGGAGCCTCCCCAAGACGAGAGCCATCTATTTCAATTGATGCCAGATGTGGATCAGAGCGTTGATGATGTAAAGATAGGAGCTTGGTTTTAGATGCATTAAAAGTAACCAGCCACCTCTTCCCCACTGTACCACGCGCTCAAGATCAGAGGAGAGAGAATCAGATAGAACTTTGACATTTACATCCTTTGATGTGTTGCCATAGATGGTAGTGTCATCAACATAGATGTCAACGAATGATTTAAGTATGTGTTTTGGGAGAACATTGATGTAGATCAGGAAGAGAGTTGGGCGCAGGATAGACCCCTGAGGAACTCCAGCATTAATACTGTGGGCCTCTGATTTCTGCCCATCAACCACTACTCTTATGAACCTATCAGAGAGAAATGATTTAATAATTCAGAAAACATTTCCAGTTATACCGTAGCTGGAAATCTTGTGAAGTAGATCCTTATGCCATACCTTATCGAAGGTCTTTGATATTTCAAGAGCAATTGCTCCAGAAAAGAAGCCTTTGTCGAGAGATTCACTAATCCTATGAGATATAACCGTTAGCACATCTGCTGTAGATCTAGCAGAACGGAAACCATATTGCATGTCACTAAGAAGGTTATTTCTGCTAAGGTGGTTGACTACTTCTCTATTTAATATGGATTTCAGCAGCTTACTCATGACACACAGGAGACTTATAAAACTTTACTGAGAGGGCGATGAATTCTTAAATACATGGCAAACTGATGAGGTTTTCCAGGGTGTTGGAAAGCACTTCTCCTTAAGGCAATGCTTAAACAGTTTTGTAAGTATGGGGGCAAGTTCTGGTCGAAGCTTTTTCAACACTATAATTAGAATGCCGTCTAGGCCAGTTGCTTTACTAGAATCAAGGTTATTGATTAGCTTGGCGACCTAACGCACATATATTTGTATATTGCATAGCGCGTAAATACGGGGAGTTGATGGCCTTCATCGAAAAGGGTAGAATTAGCTGCAAAGTTCTTTGCAACTAGTTTGGTCTTGTCTGATGCTGATGAGATGACCTCAGGTCCATTGATGATGGTTGGGATAGAACGCACGCTTCTGTTCAGGACCCTGTTTGCTATTTGCCAAAATTTGTGGGAACCAAGCCGCTGATCAGCTACTTTGAATTTAACGAACTGAGCATATAGCTCTCTTGCATTTTTATTACTCTTTTACAGTGTTTGCTGGCAGTCCTAAAAGCAGCTTTAGTCTCGGTCCATTTGTTACGTTGGGAGAACCATGGCTGAATGTTAGGTTTTTGTTGGAAATATTTGGATGGTATGAATCGGCCTCTGCCTAAAATTAACCATTCAGTAAGGTCTGATACTATAGAGGACACATCCTTTTTAAACATGGAATGCAGAGGTAGATCAGATATCAATGTACAGAAGCTATCCCAGTCAGCCATAGAGTATCGATATACAGTACAGTGGAGAGGTGCGTCTGAAGACTTATTACATTTCATTTTTATCTTAACTGATTCAATTGAGTGGTCGGAGGATCCCAGAGGAGATAGAACGGAACATGAACATAACTCAGGGGAAGTTGTGAGAAAAAGGTCTAGAAGGCTTGTATACTGACTGGTAGTATCGGGAACACGGGTAGGTTCGTGAACAATCTGAGTGAGGTCATAGGCAATGGCAAAATCATGAGTGAACCTCCCCTCGTCATCTGTCTTATTTGAGTGGGCCAGCCATTCCACATTATGGACATTGAAGTCACCACAAATGTGAATGTTAGCCAAAAGATGAGCAGGCAGGATGTGTTCAATTTTCTCAGATATACCCTTAAAGATAGTAACCCCGCTGTTTGAGGGCGATAGAGGGCAAATATAAATGCGGTGGTGTAAGAAAGTGCAACCCGGGAGCACATATAAGGTAAATTAGGGTTCTCTCTGAAGATATCCCTACCACACGGAAAGCCATCTTTAATATAGGCGCACATTCCATGCCCATGGCGATCTTGGGGGTCAGATTTAGATGTTAAGTTAGAGTATCCTTTAATCATGAACTCATCTAGGGAAGTGGTCGGCCCTATGCCTGTTTCGCTGAGAAATAATATGTTCGGTTTCGTCTCCCGTAATTGGGTTTCAACCTCTTTTTGTAGCACATGATAAGGTAAAGCCGTAACAATTACCGACTAGTATGGCATCGAGAGGCCCCACCAGAAACTACTGCGTGGTCCAGAATCTATTCACCAAATGGCAATACAGCAGCCCTGGTACTTTGCACCTGCTAATAGGATAGCCTCCTTAGTGGTTAATCCAAGGTTCGGGTCCATGACTATCAGGCGGATAACGTCAGCCCAGATGAAACGTTTACTTCCAACACCCTTACTATAGACATGGCCACAAGGATAGACATAGAAACAGAAAAATTTCCGACATTTCAGGCTACTGTTCACGAAGTACTACCGACCTGGATAACAGCTTTTTCTTCACCCTTTGTCAGAAAAATGACTCATTCGAAATGAGGACTGAGGGACAAAAAAGTTACTGGAGCTGCCGATACCACATCTACTACCCATTATCTACTCTCCATTAAAAAAAGGTAAGGACTTATTAATATCTACTTATAAGTCCGTTGCTCCATTCCCAGTTTAGGACGATATTTGAAAATAATCTCCCCTCCCATATTATTTTGGCTTCATCTACCTTGGTTGGATACTGTATTCTGGTTTATTACTTTTAATTCAACAATGCTTTTTATTTTTGGCTTCATCTACCTCGAGTTAGAATGTTCGAGCTTCTTCTAGCTTTTCCTTATAATTAAAATACGATAATTGAACTTTTATCAATTTGTGAAGTCGGGTTATTTTGTATTAATTTAGATTTGGAGAACTCATTTAAAAACTGGTTAAGAGTAATACAGTTTGGGTTCAAAGACTTCTCGACTTGTCTGGACAGGGTTCTTAACAACTTCGTGTTTCATTTGGAGTAGAGAACGGCGTAAAACAACTCTAGATTTACCTTTATCAGCTATCTTACATACTTTTGTAGGGTCCTTGTACAAAGTTCTTCACAGTTTGATAGTACCTTCGTATCATTTTTGATATATCGAAGGTAGTTTTACTTTTTATTAGCTGTTCTGTAATAGTACTCTTTACAGAACTACTCAAACCACCTTTACGACCCATTTTATTGACGAAACAAACTGCCTTGTTAATAATTTGACACACCTCAAATACCGTGGATTCAACAATTACGATGACAAGTCGTTTACATTGCGGAACAGTACGAAAATTTCACAGTACGCGCAGCTCAGCATTGCCAACGTTTCCGACGCTTTTGATACGAAACTACCGGTAAGTTTCTGAAACTGATAATTTTTTTTTATCTCGTTAATAATGTGTTACGCATATATATGTCAGTGTTAGGACAAGTAACCGAAATCGAAAAAATCGGAATTTTTTCGAGTATCAGAACCGGTATCGAAATCGGAAAAATGTGTGCCTATTTTCCGATGCAAAAATTAATTCCTTTAATTATCTTTTTTTAATTGAATTTGTTTAAAACAAAATATTCCACTGTTGGTAATAATTATAAAAGAATAAATATTTATTGATTTTAAACTAACAGTAAAACAAAAATCTATAGATCACAATTGTGTTTTTACGTCTGAGAAAATATATGCACATTTAAGATGCGTTTTTTTATGGTAATTGAGGAAAAGATAACAATTTTATATTGAAATATTTAAAGATTCATAAAGAATTGGAATCGGAATCGGTAATTGTATCGGAATCGGGGAAATATTAAAATCGTTCCAACATCCATCTCTCTCTCTCTCTCTCTCTCTCTCTCTCTCTCTCTCTCTGTGTATATATATATATATATATATATATATATATATATATATATATATATGATTTTCAGAATGCGAGAGATTGTATGTAATAAATTCCGCAGCCAAACAACGTCGCAGCCCACAAGAGCCATGACAGTCAAAGAACCGGAAGTCCAAGAGCGAAACTCGAGTCTTGGACTTCCGGTCCTTTGACTGTCATGGCTCTTGTGGGCTGCGACGTTGTTTGGCTGTGGAATTTATTATATATATATATATATATATATATATATATATATATATATATATATATAACAAAATTGAACGTATACGCGTCGCTGCATCACAGATAAACGGTTGAACTAGAGTCAAACCAACTAGGTTTTTAGTCAACAACTTTGATCCAATTTTCTTATCGATGTAAGATGTTTTGTAACCTTTTTTAAAACTCATCATTCAAAATTAAAATTACGTAAAAATAGAATTAGAAATACATTTTCCGCCAGTTGTTTCATTCCCTTTCTAGTTTTAGTTTCAATTATTATATTATCGTATAACCTATACAAAATATATTTAACATCACTTAGCGCCAAGTGGAATCATCCGCCATAATAGAACGTTATATTGTCGTCAGTTTTGACACAAGCTAATCTGATACCAACATTTTCTTTGTTTCTACACGTATAGTTGTTCAGATAAATGGCCAAGCCGTGTTGAAAAATCACTAAAAATTCTTCCGCTAGAAAGAATAAATATTAAACTTCTCTTGCACACAGTAAATATTGACCTAATCCAGAGCACATTTGTTCTTCAGAACGTATTCATATTTGTATTATTTGATCGGTAATGAACCGACGGCTATTTTATTTACGCTACGTTTTGTGGCATCAGATTTCGTTCGGGCCTTTGTGACCCGCGCCACCTGTTGGATATCGGGAATATAATCGGGTGAATAATAATGGCGAAATAGGAGAGGGAAAAAGGAAAATAAAAATTTATCGATAATAATTTTTGTGTATGGGAAAGATCAATGCAACATCTGATGACGATGAGAGTGATGAAATATTAGCGCCGAGAATAGACAAAGCTCTAGGCTGTTCAAGAAGACCAACGGAATTTGTAATTATTATTTGTGTTAGTAATAATTATTGATATTATGAACTTTCGGTGCGCGCTTTGTAACTCACATCTCTGAAATCGACGAACTTATTTCCTAAATGTACTGACATAAACTACATCGACTTCGTAATGTTGACCGGTTCAATTTTTTTTTGCACGGAGAAATTCAATGACAAATCTCTTCTTCTGACGCACGTATATAGCAGACGTTGGTTTCTTAAAGTCCAACACCGTCATTATCTGCAACAAAAAGGTGAAGCTGTCAGATCATGAATGGATAAGGTCAGTCATTATGACAATGGAATTTGTCATCCCTCTGATCCATTGCGGTGGAATAAAAATAGGAGGCATTACTTTTGGAACGCCTATAGTATTAACGTCTACCATTTGAATAGGGAATTTTTTTCCAAAATTAGTAATGGATATTGTCGCAGAAATAAAAAGTAAGACATTTGTACTTAATACAACTGAATAAATATATTTATATATAAACATATAGTTATGTACTTATTGATTTGTAAATTGCCACTTGTTTTCGTCTCCTTTCACCAACAACGACTATATTTCATTCCTCGCATTGTGATAGCCTTCTAAATCTCTACTGTATATATATATATATATATATATATATATATATATATATATATATATATATATATATATATATATATATATATGTATGTGTGTGTGTGTGTGTGTGTATTGTGTTATGTATCGATATATCTTATTTTAAGAAGTCTACTTTTTATGACAATGATCCATGATATATTTCGGGAAAGTCCCTTTTTCAAATAGTGGATGCTATAGATCTATTAAACGCAGGCTATATGAAAGAATAAAAATAAATATGGATGTGCAGTATACCGCAGTAAATATATGAAGGGGTTTATGCGTAGCATGTTTTGAGTAATAAAAATTATTGTTAATATTATTAGATTTTTCTTTGCTTTTTACATAATTTTTATTTTATTTATTATTTTAATTATTTTTTTTTCTTTTTAAGTAATTTATTGGTTTACTTATCCGATGAAAAACCTGGTTTACGTAGTGATTCGCTCGCTTTAATGGGTTAAGGATAAAGATAGAAGAGGAAAGGGAGGGGAGGAGGGATGGTGTACCAACTATTTAAATACACGACAATCGGTGTTTTAGATGCTAAAATTTATTAATTTATTTATTTTATTCTTTGGACATTCTACCCTTTTTATATAAACTTTCAGCAGTTATAAATTAAACGTGTTTCTTTCTTGCATAATTATCGATTTTCACTTATTAAAATTAACAGATTTCAGATATGTATATATATTACATACTTAATATATGAAGAGTATTTAGTGATTCTCATTATTTTTTTAATTTTAATTAATTAATTTATTTATGTTTTTTGACCACTTGACCTACATGGATCAGGTTGTTTCATCAATAGTTATAATAGTTTAAACCTTATTTGCTAAAGTCAGTGAGACATGGAAAATCACAATTAAAAGTTGTTTAAGTATTTAAATATCATAGAGTAAATGAAATTAATGAAAAGGATATAGAAATTCACATCTAAATTGCACGGTAAAATCCGAAGTGAATATCTAATCAAAACGTAGATTCCATGAACAAAGCTTCTTTCTTAGAAGTGCACGCCTGTGGAACTCTCTTCCGTTTGCCTGTTTCCCACCTGACTATAACTTGGATGTCTTCAAGTCCAACATAAACAAATTCCTGATAAACCGCCCCCTTAAGTAAGACACTTTATCAAATCTCGATTACTAAGGATTACTACGATACTATCCCATTGATTACTGTGCACGCAATAACCCTTATCCTCGAGTGGCTTCCGGGCCTTGATATGATGTGACCTCCACGTAAAAAAAAAAAAAATCACCCCTTGACTTTTCAGATCCTTAAATGCCAGAAAGCTTTCTACTCTAATAATTTCTTCCCTCGAACAGCTACACTTTGGAATTCCTTCTTGCTTCCTGCTTCTCTGACTGTACTGATATGCAGAAGTTTAAATGTAACGTAAACCAACATCTTGTTAATCTTTCCCAAGCATGGTCTCAAATAGTAGGCCCTTTATGTCTAAGTGATGATATTCCTTGTTAGGGGCAAATATAAAATAAAGCAAAGAGAATAAATAAAATAAAAGATAAAAATTATGTAAAAAGCAAATAAAAAATATTGCAATAATGACAATAATTTTAATTACTCAAAACGCGCTACACATTCTCCCTCCATATATTTGTTGCGATACACGGCACAGTCATTTTTATTTTTCATTCTTCCATCTAGTATGCTTTGAATAGATCTGTAACATCCACCATTTGAGAAAGAGACTTCCCGAAATATATCATGGAATAGTGTTACACACAGTAATCATCTTTAAGTAAGACATATCAATGCATAACTTTATCGAATATATATATATATATATATATATATATATATATATATATATATATATATATATATATATATTGATTAATTTATAAAATGTCATTTGTTTTTGTCTTTCTTCCACAACACCGACTTCATTCTATTCCCCGCATTATGATAGCTTTCTAATTCTCTTCTATATAAAAATTAAAAAGTAAAATCAATAGAATTAATATTAACATTTGCATTAAATAAAAAGAAAATAAATATCGCAGTTTTTCAATTGATCTCGAAACAACCATCTTCAATACATAACTATTGTAGATCTCCTTAGCTTGATTCAACTCTGCATTCAACAAAGTTTAAAAAAAAGTGGTAAGATACAATTGTTCGGTTAGTTGAACGCCAGTGTGTCGGTTTTAGAGATAGGAGGTGCGAGGGAGGGCAGAGAATAGAATTGCCGGGTCTTTTTTTATACTATATTTTAAATAAGCATGCGAGAGGAAATAAGTACATTCTTGGACCAGAAATTATCATACATTTAATAAAACACAATCAAATAAAAAATACAAATTAAAAAGTAAAATCAATATGATTAATATTAACATTGCATCTAATAAAAAAGAAAATAAATATCGCAATTTTTCAGCTTATCTCGACTAAACTCCAACCTTTGGTTCCTCCTTGTCAAACGTTTACAAAAACACTCGACTAGCTACCACCACTATAAACGATTTACCCCCACTCTATATCTGTGCCTAAATCTAAACGCATATTCCATGAACAAAACTTCTTTCCCAGAACTGCTGTCTGTTGAACACTGTTCCGCTGTCCTGCTTCCCAGCTAAATGAAACATGGTAGCCTTCAAATCCAATGTAAACAAGTTCTTTATGAGTGGTCCCCACAAATAATCAAATTCTATCCAATTTACACTGTTAACGATTACTACAGTACCACCTTACACACATTAACCTTTATCCTCGAGTGGCATTCGGGCCTTAATAAGTGGTGAAAATAAAATGAAATAAAAATATTATATACATCCAAATTAAATATGGGCGATTTTCTAAGTAAAACGAACTTCGAGACGAAGACGACACTTAACCATATTTATCGTTAAAAAATCAACAAATCTCTCTCCCTCTCTCTCTCTATATATATATGTATATATATATACATATATATATATATATATATATATATATATATATATATATATATATATATATATATATATAAATCCTAAGTGTGTCTTATATTTACTAATTTATGTGATCAGCTTTATATCTCGAAGACGTCGTGGAAACTGGCTTGAGTCTTTTAGAACTTAACCGCGTCCCGTCCCCACGCCCTTTTGTGGCTAGGTTAATAAAAAAGAAGAAAAAACTATTGTACGCAGTTCATTACTTGGAAAGCGACTTAATCTCTCACCCCTCAAGACATTTTTATTCCCAGGCGACTAAAAAAATCGAAATGTATCGATGTATGTCCATCAAGTTGGTGGTGTTTGGCTTCGTTTAGATTCTCGATGTTTTCTTCATCTTTTTTTTTTAAAGGAAGAGAATGGCTAGTGAATAATTTCATTATGTTAAAAGCCCCACGGAAAGCAAAAAGTGAATCAAAATATTTTATTGGTCCTTTTTTTTACTCTTTTTTTTTTACTCTTTTTTTTTTAGTTTTTCTCTAAAAACATTTGCAAGCCTCTTCAACTCTTCTTTACTAAACTGTAGATTCCAATGACGCTTATGGAATCATGGATATACGACATAACTACGTTGGCACACAAGTTCTTAAGTCAGCGAAGTTAAGCAACGTGTATTCTGGCCAGTTCAAAAATGGGTGAGTATTTGGTAAGACCAAGTGTTGTATATATGTAAAAGCCTGGAGAAGGCTGGACTCCACTAGACTATTCTTGTCCAAGACACGTTGTATGTAATGATGATGATGATGATGATGATGATGATGATGATGATGATGATGATGATGATGAAAATAAAAGAAAGGAACACCTGATCTACTATATATAGGTCAAAATATCTTAAAGAAGGTAAAAAGAAGTAGAAAGAATTTAGCCATGACATGGATCGATTCCAAAAAGGCGTACGACAGGATCTCGCCAGTCTGGATAACAGAATGCTTAAAAATGTATAAAATACCAAGCATTATCATCAACGTGATAGAAAATGCATTGAGACCATGGAGACTGGAATTAACAGTGGATAGGCAATACATAACAGAAATTTATATACAAAGAGGCATCTTTCAAGGAGATTCATTATAAAGTTTATATTTATTAGAATATCTGTATTAGAATACAGAGAAAAAAATGAACCACCTAATGTACATGGACGATCTGAAAAAAATGAACCACCTAATGTACATGGACGATCTGAAACTTTTTGCAAGGACTGAAAAGAAACTAGAGACACTAATAAATACTACCAGAATCTTCAGCCAAGATAATCAAATGGAGTTTGGTATGGAAAAGTGCGCACTACTAGTTATAAGAAAGGGAAACCTGGAGACAACAGAAGGTAGTGAACTAAGCAACCAAACGGAAATTAGGACTCTAAGGGAACAAGACGCATATAAATACTTAAGAGTTCTTGAAACAGACACCATCAAAGCCACAGAAATGAAAGAGAGAATTGGAAAAGAATACCTCAGAACTTCTAGAAATAAAATTGTATAGCAGAAACCTAATAAAAGGTATAAATACATGGACAGTATCACTAGTAATCTACTCAGAACCGTTCATATGGTGGACCAAAGAAGAACCGAGACAGCTCGATCAGAAGACCAGGAAACTTATGACCATGCACAATGCACTACACCCAAAGGACGAAAAGTGAAAAGGGAAAAAGGCGGAAGAAGACTAGTTTTTATACTAGACTGAGAGCATCACACACACACACACAAATAGAATTAGAAAAATACATAATGCAAAACACGGAAAGTATAATCATGGCAGCAAGAAACACTGAAAAAATCAACAAAACAAAAAACAGAGAGATAAAGGATGAGACGAAAAAAAATGAGAAGAAAAACAACTACATGGAAGATCCATAAGGATGACAAAAGATGAAAATAACGAAAACATTTGGACATGAATGCGTAAAGGACACATAAGCCGAGAAACTGAATCCTTAATAACCGCAGCACAAGATAACTCGATAAGAACCAACCACATGAAAACAAAGACCGACAAAACACAAGAAAACAGCAAATGCAGACTCTGTGGACAAAGAGACGAACCGATAAACCATATAGTAAATGAATGCAGAAAACTGGTCCAAAAGGAATACAAGAATGGTTGTCATCCCAGGATGAAGCCTCTTCTGAAGGCAATACACAAGAAATCCCGCAAACAGTTTGCTGAAGACATGTCAACAAAGCCCATATATTACGGGAACCATGTCCTATGGTATGATGAGACGAAATTAAATTTGTTTTGTTCTGATGGCCTTAAGCATGTGTAGAGGCGACCAGATGAGGAGTACAAAGATAAGTGTGTCATGCCTACAGTCAAGCATGATGGTGGATATGTCATGGGCTGCATGAGTGCTGCAGGTATTGGAGAGTTACATTTCATCGAGGGAAACATGAACTCCAATATGTACTGTCAAATACTGCAGCAGAATATGAACCTCTCCTTTCAGAAACTGGGTCGCAGAGCAGTGTTCCAGCATGACAATCACCCAAAACACGCATCAAAGACAACCACTGCTTTGCTGAAGAGGCTGAGGGTAAAGGTGCTGAACTGGCCAAGCATGTCTCCATACTTGAACCCAATAGAACATCTTTAAAGCATCCTCAAGCAGAAGGCGGAGGTACTCAAAGTCTCAAATATCCGCCAGCTCCGCGACGTCGTAATTGAAGAGTGGAATAGCATTCCAATGGCTACATGTGAAGCTCTGGTAAATTCCATGCCCAGGAGAGTAAAGACATTTTTGGATAATTATGGTGACCACAAAAATTTTGGGAGTTAACATGTATATTAATATTGACAATTTTTCGTAAAAGGTGTACTCACTTTTGTTGCCAGGGATTTAGCTTTAAATGGAGTTATTTTGAGGGGAAAATGAAATTAACTCTGTTATATATGCTGCAGACAGACTACTATTTAGTGTGCTTTTTTTCAGTGTTGTCCCATGAAGAGATATATTTTAATATTTAAAGAAATGTAAGGGATGTACTCACTTTTGTGATACACTATATATATATATATATATATATATATATATATATATATATATATATATATATATTCACCCTAGTTGTATGACGTCATAATCGTCTGACAGTAGTTGAACGCCTTCTTTCAGTCTCGAAAACAATGGATACCCAATGTAAGGGTGATTGAGCGTGTAATTATGAAGCACGAGTTGCACAATCTCCAACCTCACCTATTGAGTATGAAATTTTAAGCGAGCTACAGATTCTTTTTATCCATCTATCTATCTATCTATCTATCTATCTATCTATCTCAATCAAATTTATTTATTATGTACGGCTTAATCACGTAATCACGTTGACACACCGAAGTTAAGCAACGTTGAGCTTGGTCAGTACTAAAATGGAGGACAATTTGGGAATTCCAGGTGCTGTATGTGCTCTCTGCTTATCTCAGCATTGTTTCCAGTTGTGCTGGACTTCTTCTTGCCACTGAACTCAAGCAGTTCCAATTTAGGATAGGTGAGGTTGGAAATTGTGCAACTCGTGCCTCATAATTACACGCTCGACCACCCTTACATTGGGAATCCATTGTTTTCGAGACTGAAAGAAGGCGTTCAACTACTGTCAGACGGCTATGACGTCATACAACTAGGATGAAAATAAATCGTTCGGTCAGTATAAATATCAGGAACGTTCAAATTGTTCAAAACGCGATGAACTAATCAAGAATAAAATATAAATTTAAACTTTTATTTCAATGTTATTAATAAAAAAAAAATTACCTTTTAAATATTTACCGCCATCTTTAAACATAGCAATAACGATCATAACACATCTGTACTTATCTCTCTCCCCCGTCTACCTCTTTTTCTTTCCCTATCTTTCTTTTATATCTTGGCAATGTAACAAAAGAAATATTAAAAAATATATATAAATATAAATTGTTGAAACATATTTCAGCATGATAATCGTCTGTGTTATTTAATTGCAAGTGACAACGACCATGACTGAATGTGCTTCGTCCAGTCACGAAGAACCAAGAAATATATTTCAACCCTCACTAATAAATAGACTAAATGATTATGCAATCATCATCATCATCATCATCGTCGTCGTCGTCGTCGTCGTCGTCGTCGTCAGTAGTAGCAGAAGCATTTTTTCCAGATATATTATCACCGCTAATTATGTCGATAAGGACGGTGCTATCATCTAAGATTTCCGCGCAGTTAACGTAAAAGGTGTCGAAACGCTGAGCAAATGAAATCGCTGCAGCCAACGTCATTCAAGAAAACATTTATTTGCCATAAATTATTTATTTGGTTCATAACAAAAAAGAAAAATAAATATGTATCTTGATTTTAACAAAAAAATCGTTAAAAAAAAGTGTTCGCTATTTGTTGTTTGTTTAAAAAAAAATTTTTTTTTCGTGGAACTTACCTTACAATGAGTGTTTTTTATTTGAATTTTAATTTTCCTAAATTTTTATAAAAATTTCCAATACTTATTCATTGCATTTTCTTCGTAACAACAAGAACAATACTGTTTTCATATATCAGTTAATTTTTCATTAAATCATCTTTGTAATAAAAGATATAATATATATTTTAATCGAACATATTTGCCAGCATATGCTCGTAAAAAGAATCATACGTTTGGCAATTCCGACGTCTTACACAAACTGTCCTAAAATTTCCGATGATTGCGCGATCCTTATTCTGGATTAGTACTTTATCGCTCACAACATTTCAAGTTCCCACTTTTTGTAGTTTAAAAACAACGGACATATGCAAAAACTTCCAGATTAACGGACATGCATGAAAATAAAGGTTTCGCATATTAATATAGATAATTTACTTTACAGTTACGAGGTGCCTTAAATAAGTTTCAAGACGTTTTTGTACAGATATTTAAAATTTACGCAGTCTCTTGAAAATTCAGTATGTTATTGTTATACATCTTATTAGATGACTGGCCAATTTTATGATTTCAGGTTCAAATGAGCAGCTAAAACGGGAATTAGAATACACCCTACT
The DNA here is from genome assembly GCF_053919585.1 of Euprymna scolopes. Lineage (NCBI taxonomy): Eukaryota > Metazoa > Mollusca > Cephalopoda > Sepiida > Sepiolidae > Euprymna > Euprymna scolopes. Next base: position 185,069,396 of record NC_136483.1, read on the forward strand.
AAAGCCTGGTTGTCACAGCTGGTAAGTTTCAAAAATGCACATTAGAAGAACGATATGCAATAAAATTCTGTTTTAAACTCGAAAATTGACACAGAAACGTATGGAATGCTTCAGACTGCTTTTGGACTATCTTCCATGAATCGAGCATCAATTTTTGAGTGGCATATGAGATTCGAGGAAGGCAGGGAGTCTGTGACGGATGATGAGAGGTGTGGGAGGAGTCAGAACACTAGAGTTAATTGACCAAATAAGGAATGTCATTGATAAGGACCGTCGAGACAATAAATGCATAGTTTGATGTCAGTGTGGGAATTGTACACACAATTATTCGTGAGGAACTGAAGATGCAGAAGATTTGCGCGAAGTTTGTCGCAAGAGTGCAGTCCACAACTCCATCCTTGTCACAGACTATTTGACCAAGATGGGCATCAAGACAGTTCCTCACTCTCTATAGTTCGAAACCTTGCTCCCTGTGACTTTTGATTATTATATTCCTTAAGCTCAAGGAAAATCTTAGCGGCTTTCGTTATGAGACAATTAGGGAAATGATAGAGACTGTGACGAGGGTCATTGACACGCTCGCACAAAAGGACTCCTATGGAATCTTCTAGAAGTTGTTGGAACGGTGCAACAAGTGCATTACAACCGGAGAAGATTACTTCAAATGGTTACTAGAGTTTCATATGTGTACTATCAATGAAAGTGCCGATACGAAAAAGTCTGGAAAATTATTGAAAGCACATCGTTTATATATGAAAAATTTCATCAGATTTCCTTAGCAAAACTTATATTTTTTGTGTTCAAACGTAGGCTCCAAATTAAATTCTTTAATTTATCTTTGGAAGAATTATAAAACAGTTTTGCTTAGAATGAGAGAAGTCATTGGAAATCTAACAAAAATTTTCCCAGAAGCCTCATTTTTTGTTATAAAAGCATTAGAACGACCACTTAACTGTTTTTTCTTACTGTGTTCATCCTTGTAATTTGATGTATTACGCATATTTAAAAAAATAATTATGTCTGGTTTTCAAATACGAGTTCTACCAAAGAAAATGCGTAACTTTCAAATAATAGAATGTCTAAAAAATCTATCTTCCAAAAAAAAAAAGTCATTTCATAAATTCTTAAAAGTTATTTGGTTTCTCCTATAGATAGGAGAAACCAAATAACTTTTAAGAATTTATGAAATGACTTTTTTTCTTTTTTTTTTTAAATACATTGTATTGCAACGTTACAGCACGTTCTAGCAAAGTACGTCGCAAGGAACATAGGACCAGTATTAACTCGACTCCGTTTTTTTAACAACGGCATTTATTTATCGTTCCCCCGCCACGCGTGACTTCTCATTACGGCTTTGACATCACTCATGACTCTAACGCGATCGTATCCTCTAACGTGCTCTCTCTTCTTTTTATAGTCATTTTCTTTCTTCTTACTGTGACGTCATTTCACTCACGGCTCAGTATTTGCATATAGCCGCCGTGCGCTCTCTCTTACATTATGGCATATTACTGATACGGTTAATATGCTAAAAAAAAATCACAATCTCCAAACAACACCTGCAGTTGAGTGTCCATCATGTTGGACACTTTTAATGTCGTAAATTGGTGAAGAGAACGAGTTTTGTTCTTCACTTTTAATACATTTAAGGAGAATATAAATGTAATAGAGCGCGGACAGCCAACGCATGCGAATTATCGAACCGTGTGCGAGGTGACGCCACAGCAAGGAAGAAGGAAAGAAAAAAGATTACAAAAAAGAAAAACGTGACCCGATAAGGACAGAAATAGACGTGTTACACACGTTGTTAAAGAGCAACATGGAAAGACGTGCCCTTAACATGGCCGAACAAAGACAGATTACCACGTGTTCGACACGGCAGAGTCTTGTTAAGCACATTGGAGTACGAGAAGAATTTTCAACAAGCGACAAGACGTTATTATGGAAATACCTGTAAATAAATGTATGTTGTTTCAACCGAAAAAAGTGCGCCGAATTCTTTCTTTATCTTTGTTTCCTTACGACTGTCTGTATACAACGTGTGGGCCCCGATTGTTGAAATGTAACAATTATAGAAAGTGAATCTTGGGCAGTCGAGTAACTTTTGTTTCTCTTATTTTGTTCTTAAGTCCTCACATTTCATGGCCGATGTTTCTGGCCAAGGGGTAAGAATTGCTGCTTTCTAGGTTAGAATCTATTCCATCTAACACTTATTGTCGCCAAATTTTTGACCTTGAAGCAATATTTTTTTAGCTCTTTACATCAAGTGGCTTCATGTCTTGTCTGGAGCGATTTTTCATATGAAACAAAACAAAAAAAAAATACCACTTTTGTCAAAACTATTCGCCAATGAATTGAGGAAATAAGGTTTCCTGTCGAATATTTCCTTTTAAAAGAATGTTATTAGATCAATTGCTCTGTCGATTATTTTTTTTTTTTTTATTTCTATAGAAATTTCATCAACCATATTGGTTCAGCCCTACGTGACCCGATCGATTTCCAAGAAAATGGACAAACCAGATTGCCTTTTTGAGTAAAAGAACTAAAGAATTTGGTTTTCGCAAAATTCTACTTCTTCAAGCGCCGTTCATTACCGTAATGACCCGAAACCGATCGATTCGCAGAAAGATGGAGCCGGGCAAGACGCGAGACGGCGAATACTTTTCAGGCATCTCTATGAAGATGAAAAGAGGAATTGGAAGATAGAAAGAGATAAACATGGATATAGACAAAAAGAGAGAAAGGGACAGAAGGATAGAATGAGAGGGACAAGGGCAGAAAGGGTCACATAGAAAGAGACGGAGAGGAAGAGAAAGAAAAAGATAGAGATAGAATGGGAGAAACGAGAATAAAAATAGTCACACATAAAGAGATAGATAGATAGATAGATAGATAGAGACAGAGGCAGATCTATCTATCTATCTATCTATCTATCTATCTATCTTTTAGTCCCTGTTGATTTTGTGGTGGGAGTAAAGTTATGTGCAGTTCTAGGAGGTTAACCTTCTCAGGACTTACCTTCATTCTTTGAGAAGGGGTTAGTTTATTGCTAATCGCCTGAGGCGTCCTTAACGAGGAATGCCGATAGGGCTGTCCAGGTACTTCTCATGGGGCGCTGACTTCTCAATCCCATTTTCCAACCTTGGTGTCAAAGTTCTTGCAGTGAAAAAGAACTAAATACACCCCCCTCTCTCTCTCTCCATCTCTCTCTCTCTCTCTCTCTCTCTCTCTCTATATATATATATATATATATATATATATATATATATATATATATATATATATATATATAAGACTTTTAGCCCATTTAAACGGGTAAAAGTTATAGAACGTTGACTTACAATAAATGCTTTATGCCAGATTGATTGTTGAATACAGTTAAATTTGTGCTAATTTTTTACCTTAAATAATAATTTTTATTAAACCTAATATGCGCATCGGACATATATCATAGTACTTTGTTCGTTGGACATTATCATGGCAAAGATCCATACAAAATTTCAGTCAGATCGACTCAGTAGTTTCCGAGAAAAAGTGAACGAACAGACAGGCTACTACATAGTAATATAGAAATTTACACACACACACACGCACACGCACACATATGTGTGACAATGCAAATTACAAATTATAAAATATTTTTTTAAATGAAGTATAAACTGTTTGGATTCATTATTGGTTTCGTTAAGCCGTTTTGATGTTGATATAATTATGATAGATGGACAATAAACTTTCGCATTTTAGGTGACTTTGCAAACATAAATACTGGCAAGTTACATTGTCTACGTTAATCGGTGGTTTTCAACCGGGATCCACATGGACAGTTAGAGTCCATGTAACGTTTCTGGGGATTCACAGGCAAGAGATGTGCTTATGTCCAATAGCTATAAAAGGGGCCCACCAAGAAAGAAAGAAGTCCATGGCTAAAAATAAGGTTGAGAACGACTGGCACATCTGAAATAGCGAAATGAAAATTGCCGAAAAAATATAGTCGCCATCTTTACAAACAAAAATAAATATTTTTTGCTAAGCAATAACTTTCTTTTATAATTTTCTAGTTAAAAAAAGTAATGCTAATTATCTTGAGTTATAGTTCTTCCTGAGCTAGTCTCTTACTGAACATGTTTAAGGCGACTATATTCTTTGATCTCATTATAATTTATAAATATACACAATGTACAGTTTTAGTGTTTTTATTATTATTTTTTTTTTACTAAAACACGGTTTAAGTAAATATAAAATAAAAAAATAAGTAAATAAAAGGTCATCATAAGTGATAGCGATACTTATTTCACTTGTTCAGCACTTCGACGTTTTACGTAAACTGTCTAGAAAATTCGGATGATAACACGAACTCCAATTGAAAATAAAAGAATAGGGTTCAATTAGTTTCCAGACTGTTTTTTATACAGGCATTTAAAACTGTCATAGACTCTTGAAAATTCAATATGTTATTGCGATACATCTTAGAAGATGACTGACCAGTTTTTATGATTTCAGGTTCAAATGAACGGCTATAGGAAGAATTAGAATACATCCTACTAAAGTCTGATTGTCACAGCTGGTGAATTTCAAAAACGCAATCTGGACGATACGACACTTTATAAGAATGATATGCAATAAAATTCTGTTTTAAACTTTGAAAATATGCCAAAGAAACGTATGGAATGCTTCAGACGGCCTTTGGACCATCTTGCATGAAGCGAGAATCAGTTTTTTGGTGGCATATGAGATTCAAGAAATGAGGGATGATGAGAGGTGTGCGAGGAGTTAGGAATTTAGAACATCAAAGTTGATTGGCCAAATAAAGAATTTCATGGATAAGAACCGTCGTGTGTCTACAGAGATAAGCGCACAGTTTGATGTCAGTGTGGGAATTGTCAACACAATTAACTGCGAGTAACTGAAAATGCAGAATATTTGCGCAAAGTTTGTCTCAAGGGTGCAGTCCACAATTCCATTCCTGTAACAGACTATTCGATCAAGATAGGCATCAATACAGTTCCTCAGCCTTCCTATAATCCTATCTTGCTTCCTGTGACTTTTGGTTATTTCCTAAGCTCAAGGAAACCTTAGAGGCTTTCGCTACGAGACAAGTAAAAGATGAAAGAGGCTGTGACGAGGGTCATTAACACGCTCACACAAGAGGACTTATATGAAACCTTCCAGAAGTTGTTAGAATGGTACAGCAAATGCATTGCAGCCGGAGAAGATAACTTCGAAGGGGACTAGAGTTCATGTGTGTACTGTCAATAAAAGTGTCCATGCGACAAAAGTTTGGAATCTAAGCGAAAGAACCTCGTATATAATGGCTGTTTGATTGTTTTTTTTTATTGTGAATGTTAAAAACGAGATTGATTAATAACGGATAGAAAACTATAAATTAAAAACAAACGTACAATTTAAACAAACAATTCAATTTTTTTCGTTCGTATCTTAAGAAAACATGATTATATTTCAAACTATATATATATATTTTAAACTATATATATATATATATATATATATATATATATATATATATATATATATATATATATATATATATTTTAAACTATATATATACTAGCATGGGTGCCCGGCTTTGCCCGAGTGTTTGGCGGTGTATGCTGAGCAAAAAGAAAAAAAAATCAATTTTTTAAACTTTGACCTCTATTATGACCCCTTAAAATTTATTGTTTTCGGCTCAAATCAAGTTATTAAGTTAGATCCATGTCCAAGGAACCTATAAGTTATTGCGTAGGGAAATGTACACACACAAACACACACAGAAAGCCACACAGACACTCAGACACGTTCACTTTTATAGATACACAAGCATTTAAGCCCGGCGTTTCCCGGGTGTTCCCGGGTGTTTGGATGTGTATGTTGAGCAAAAAAAATGTGGTAGTAGGAAGTAGGTAGTAGGAAGGCAGTCCCGTACCGCGAAAGAGGAAAAGAACGGAGGGGAAAAAACTGACGTCTTTGCGGTTACGACCACCGCCAAATCTGAACTGACTTACGTTTAAATTAAGTATAGACAGTCGAAAGGAGAGAATTTCTTTAAAAAATATCGGCGAAAAAAGCGACCCCCCCACCCCGTAGAAACTTGCCTAGTTGAAGGTGAAGATGTTAATGTTTTTAGTCAAGTTTTCGATATTTGTCGTATGAAAAGTCAAACTTTAAAACAATACTGATCTTGGTAAAATCTGTCGCCTCTGTTGAAAGTTTAAGGCAGACATGCCAACATACATAAATACGTATGTTTATATATTATTAACTAAAAATTTTCGACCCAAACCGATGAAAAAGCTAACCCTATCTCTGAATACCCTTTATGTAAAATTTCAAGTGTTTAGACCAGAAATTGTCTGAGTAATTAGGTAGAGACCACAGATGTCAATTTTTTAAAAAGGTTTGACCCCTATCATGACCCCTTAAAATTTATTGTTTTGGGCTGAAATCAAATTATTAAGTTAGATCCATGTCCAAAGAACCTATATCTAAAATCTCAAGTGCGTAGACCCTAAATTGTCGGAGGAGTTTGGTAGATTTCTCAAAGGTCAAATCCTTGAGCTTTGACCCCTTAATCGCCAAATTTCTGGCCGAAAACCGATCCCATAGATTTTCCCAAATCTCAGTACCCTGTATATCAAATTTCGAGTCTGTAGACTAAAAATTGACAGAGATATTGCGTAGGGAAATGTACACAGACAGACAGACAGACAGACAGACACTTTAACTTTTATAGATATACTAGCATGGGTGCCCGGGTATTTGGAGGTGTATGTTGAGCAAAAAAAAACAAAAAAAAAACAAAAAAAAAGGTCAATTTTTTAAACTTTGACCTCTATTATGACCTCTTAAAATTTATTGTTTTCTGCTCAAATCAAGTTATTACGTTAGATCCATGTCCTAGGAACCTATATCTAAAATGTCAAGTGTTTAGACCCAAAATTGTCGGAGGAGTTTGGTAGAGTTCTCAAAGTTCGTTGAACTTTGACTGTTACATGATAAGGGCTGTCCCCTTTTCATGTAAGTATAAAAATTGAGAGATTTAGTTAAATGTAAAAATGAAATAGAATAGACGAAATTCGAACCTCGTAATTTAGGTTTAGAAATAGATTGCGAAAGAGAATTAGAAAATAGAATGTAAAAACAAACCATTGTTTAGCTTAGAGATAAAATAGTTTTAAGAAAAAGAATGTGCATTTGTCAATTCTGTTATGAAATTGAATGAGGATAATTTAATAAACATGTTTTTAACATATAGGAAATATAGGTTACTGGAAATATAGGTTAAAATTCCTTTTGTAAACAAAGGAAAATGTATTGGACACGCATTTCCAGAACACGTGAAAGAAGACACATGTTTTAACATGTGTATGACGTCATGGAAAATGGGAAGTTCTCGATATAGTTAGAAACTTTAGAGTTAAGCAGAGAGAGTCTGAGAACGAGAGACGACAGTCTGGAGTCCAGAGATGGGAGTCGAACGTCTGGAAGCGAGACGGTCACCTTTGAAACATAGAATGTAAAACTTTGAATTCTTGACTAAGAAAACCACGACCGGTCGAAGAAGAAATAAACCCATCATGTGTTTTTATAAACGTCGTCTTTGTGTTGTAATTCTACCAAAAAGGTAAAGTGAAATTGCCATTATATGTCTTATATATCCTGTGTTTTAAAATGTCTTCACATACACAATGTTTCTACATCTCATATCTACAATGTGAACTCTACATCTCATATCTACAATGTGAACACTAAGACTGTCTCAACACTGTCTCCTCACTCTAAGAGCTTCTTCCTATTACACTTCTAAGTATGAACATTTTATATATATGAATCTCTTCATAACACGAACACAGAACGCAACATCTCTCTTGATAAGACTCTCTAAGAGTCACTTTTAATAAGACTTCCTAACAACGAACAATAATAACAATAACAATAACAACAACAAGAAAAGAATAATCATAATAGTAATAATGAAATCTATATATATAACATGACCCCTTAATCGCGAAATTTCTGGCCAAAACGGATCACATCGATTTTCCCAAAGCTCCGTACCCTGTATATATAATTTCGAGTCTGTAGACTAAAAATTGACAGATTTATTGCGTATGGAAATGTACACACACGGACACACAGAGACAGACAGACACTTTCACTTTTAATAGCATTCCAGTCCGGCGTTGCCCGGGTGTTTTGAGGTGTATGCTGAGCAAAAAAAAAAAAAAGAAATAAAAAGAAAAAAAAAGGTCAATTTTTTAAACTTTGACCCCTATTATTACCCCTTAAAATGAATTGTTTTCTGCTCGAATCAAGTTATTAAGTTAGATCCATGTCCCAAAAATCTATATCTCAAATATCAAGTGTTTAGACCCAAAATTCTCGGAGGTGTTTGGTAGAGTTCTCAAAGGTCAAATCGTTGAACTTTGACCCCTTAATCGCAACATTTCTGACCGAAACTCGACCACATAGATTTTCCCAAATCTCATTACCCTGTATATCAAATTTCGAGTTTGTAGACTAAAAATTGACAGAGTTATTGCGTATGGAAATGTACACATACAGACACACACACAGACTGATATATATATATATATATACTAGCATTTCAGCCCGACGTTGCCCGGGTGTTCTGATGTGTATGTTTAGCAAAAAAAAAAAAAAGTGGTAGTAGGAAGGCAGTACCGCAAAGGAGGAAAAGAACGGGGTAAAACATAACGTTTATGCTGTTACGACCACCGCCTAACCGGAAGCGACTTTTTTTTAAATATAAGGCTAGACAATCTAAAGGAGAGGATAACTTTAAAAAATATCGGCGAAAACAATTGACCCCCCCCCTGTAGAAAAGTGCCTATTTGAAGGGGAAAATATTTTTCGTATGAAAGGTCGAACTTTAAAACCATACTGATCTTGGTAAAATCCGTCGCCTCTATTGAAAGTTTAAGGCAGACATGCAAACATACATACATTTATATATTGGTAACTAAAACTTTTCAACCCAAAGTGATGAAAACTAGGATCCTGAACAGAAGTGTGCGTTCTATCCCAACCATTATCAACGGACCAGAGGTAATCTTCTCAGCTTCAGACAAGGCCAAACTATTTGCCAAGAACTTTGCAGCTAATTCCACCCTATGCGACGAAGGCCATCAACTCCCCATATTTCCTCCTATAACACAGAACACGCTAGGTAGCATACAAATATCCGTGCATGAGGTCGCCAAACTAATAAAGAACCTTGATTCCAGTAAAGCTACTGGCCCTGACGGTACCCCAATTATTGTGTTAAAAAAGCTTCAACCAGAACTTGCTCCCATACTTACGGAACTGTTTAAACGTTGCCTTAAGGAAAAGTGCTTTCTAACACCCGGAAAACCTCATCAGTATGCTCTGTATTTAAGAACTCAGGGGAAAAGTCATCTCCCTCTCAGTACAAACCAATAAGTCTCCTGTGTGTCATGAGTAAGTTGCTGGAATCCATATTAAATAGAGAAATAGTCAACCACCTCAGCAGAAATAATCTTCTTAGTGACACGCAATATGGTCTTCGTTCTGCAAGATCTACAGCAGATGTGCTGACGGTTATATCTCATAGGATTAGCTAATCTCTTGACAAAGGCTTCCATTCCAGGGCAATTGCTCTTGACATATCAAAGGCCTTCGACAAGGTATGGCATAAAGGCCTACTTCACAAGATCTCCATCTACGGTATAACTGGAAATATTATCTCTATCATTAAATCATTTCTCTCTGATAGACTCATAAGAGTAGTGGTTGATGGACAAAAATCAGAGGCCTGCAGTATTAATGCTGGAGTCCTTCAAGGGTCCATCCTGGGCCCAACTCTATTCCTGATCTACATACATGATCTTCTTAAACACATACTTAAATCATTCGTTGACATCTATGCTGATGACACGACCATCATCAGCAACACATCAAAGGCTGTAAATGACAAAGCTCTCTCTGATTTTCTCTCCTCTGATCTCGAACGAGTGGTTCAGTGGGGGAAGACGTGGCTGGTTACCTTTAATGCATCTAAAACCAAACTCCTATCTTTAAATCATCAACGCTCTGATCCCCATCTGGCATCAATTGAAGTGGATGGCTCTCGTCTAGGAGAAGCCCCGTGTTTTGACAAGCTTCTGGGTTTGACCTTCACTCCTGATCTGAAATGGAACACGTACATCAAGTCTGTGTCCAAGATCGCTGGAAAGATGGTGGGATCCTTCTACCGCTCCAGAAGATATCTCACTACTGATGCAATTCTCTCTATATATAAAAGCCAAGTACGTCCAAGGATGGAATACTGTTGCCATATCTGGGCAGGAGCTGCTAAAAACAGCATATCCTACCTTGACAGAGTACAAAATAGACTTCGTGGCTTAGTGAGGGATGCTCTTTTCTCTTCCCTGCAACCTCTCTCCGACAGAAGAGACGTTGCAAGCTTATCTTTGTTTTATCGTTATTTCCATGGCAGGTGCTTGTCTGAACTCCAATCTCTGGTCCCCCCTCGCTAATCTTTTACAAAAAACACCCATCTAGCTGAATCCACTATAAATTCTTTCCCCACTCTTTATCTATGCCTAAATCAAAACGTAGATTCCATGAACAAAGCTTCTTTCTTAGAACTGCATGCCTGTGGAACTCTGTTCCGTCTGCCTGCTTCCCTCCTGACTACAACTTGGATGTTTTCAAGTTCAACGTAAACAAATTCCTGATGAACCGCCTCCTTAAGTAGACACTCTAAAATCTTCACACTAACGTACTGTACTTACAATAACCCTTATCCCCGAGTGGCTTCCGGGCCTTGATAAGTGGTGACCACCTTCTAAGAAAAAAAAGCTTGCCCTATCTCTGAATACCCTTTAAGTAAAATTTCAAATATTTGAGGTCAATTTTTTTTAACTTTGACCCCTATTATGATCCTTTAAAATTTATTGTTTTGGGCTCAAATCAAGTTATTAAGTTAGATCCATGTCCAAGGAACCTATATCAAACATTTCAAGTGGGTAGACCCAAAATTATCGGAGGAGGGTTGTAGAGTTCTCAAAGGTCAAATCGTTGAGCTTTGACCCCTTAATCGCCAAATTTTGGCCAAAAACCGATCCCATAGATTTTCCCAAATCTCTGTACCCTGCATATCAAATTTCGAGTCTGTAGACTAAAAATTGACAGAGTTATTGCGTAGGGAAATGTACACACAGACACACAGATACACAGACATGTTCACTTTTATATATATATATATATATATATATATATATATATATATATATATATATATATATATATATAAGTGAACCTGTGTGTGCACGCGCGTGTGTGTATCTGTGTACGTTTCCTTGCGCAATAACTCTGTCAATTTTCAGTCTACAGAATCGAAATTTGATATACAGGGTACTGAGATTTGGGAAAATCTATGTGATCGGTTTTCAGCCAGAAATTTTGCCGTGAAGAATTTAAGTTAAACGATTTGATCTTTGAGAACTCTACCAAACTCCTCTGACAATTTTGGGTCTAAACACTTGAAGTTTTAGATAAAGTTTCCTTGGACATGGATCTAACTTAATAACTTGATTTGAGCCGAAAACAAACACCCGGGCAACGCCGGGCACCCATGCTAGTACCTATATATTTTTAAAACTATATATATATATTTTAAACTATATATAGATATTTTTTATTTGTTTTTGTTAGCGATACTCTTTGAACGAATTCAATTATTTATATGAAAATGCATTTTTACCTAAATGCGAGTTGGGAATAATTTTACCTTTGACCAATTTGGTACCCCCTAAATGGGGAGCGGCATATATATATTATTTTCAAAATATAATTATCCACTGACACGTGTTTCGTCGTCTACGACTCATCAGAGTGGCTGAATCTAGCGAGATTTGAAATCAGGACCCCATGATAAGAAGCCTAAACCTCTACCACCTCGCTCGACTACTGAATGTATCGCGTTTTTACGTAGATGTTTTTATTTGTTTTTATTAGCGATACTCTTTGAACGAATTCAATTATTTATACGAAAGTGCATTTTTACCTAAATGCGAGTTGGGAATAATTTTCCCTGTGACCAATTTGGTACCCCCTAAACTATATATATATATATATATATATATATATATATATATATATATATATATATATATATATATATATATATTAAACTGTATATATATTTATACTATATGTAAATGGGGTTTGTTTTAAAAGAAAATCTTATCTCACAATTTTCAATCAATTACAACAAAAATATTTGAAAAAAAAATATTTAGAAAGATCTAATCTTGCAATATATCCCTTCCTTTCAGTGGTTTAAGGTAAACGTTTTTCTTTCCTTTTTTTCTTTAAAATATAAATATACCTATGTGTACACACACACACACATGCATATATATATATACATATATATATATATACATATATGTGTGATCGTTTATATATATTCATGTTTATTTAATTAATTCATTTATTTGTTTTCTATTGTTATTGTTAGTTTTAAATTAAATTTAAATTAATTTAATTAAAATAATGAGACAAGCTACCACGTGCAGACATTTAGACGACCCATGTAAATTATTCACCCATGAAAAATTTGCTATCCTATACTTTAAAGAACCTCAAAATCTATTAAACTGTAGACGAGAAATAGCAAACAACTGTGTTCACAAAATAAAACTTACTCTCGGATAGCGATACAAAATAGATTTAAAACTAACAATATCAATAGAAAAAAAACAAATAAATAAATTAAATAAACATGAATATACATAAACGATCACACATATATGTATATATATATATGTATGTATATATATGTGCATGTGTGTGTGTGTGTGTACACATAGGTATATTTATATTTAAAAAAAAAAAGGAAGGAAAACGTCTACCTTAAACCACTAACCTAGTTCTAAAACAGATCCTTTGTTCGATAAAATGCATGCCCATTGGCTGATAGGAAGGGGCGCGGTGGATACTAGAAAGCTGATTGGCTAACTAGAAATCCTCAACATATATAAAAACAAGAAGCAACCACAGAATTCGCGCATAAGCCTGACGAATCCTATAGTGGATGAAACGCAGAATATTCAGTGTAGCTTAATCGCCATATATATATATATATATATATATATATATATATATATAAATTACTATATATATATATATATATATATATATATCCTTCAAAATAAAATTATCTAAGAATCAACTGGCATGGGAAACTGTGATTATAAGTTTTACAAGATATTACTGGCAGCAATATTCTATAAATAAGAATTGCTCGATATACAAGATAGAGCAAATAAATCAAATGTTCCATGTCTCACTGACTTTATCAAATAAGGTGCAAACCATTGTAACTATTTGCTAATATTTTTCTGCAGAGATCATAGACATCGAAATCCTATAGGATAAGGAGTTATAATATGTCAAATGTATCCTTTGTCTTACATAGAATAATAAAAATCTTTTGATTTGAAGGTCAAACATTTCACGCCATAAATTTTTAAATTCAGTGAATGATTAAAATTATATATATATATATATATATATATATATATATATATATATATATATATATATATATATATATATACATACATATACATATATATATGTATGTATGTATGTATGTGTGTGTGTTTTTGTGTGTGTGTACGTCAGACTTTTTCGAGAGCACAGCTTATATTAATCTGAAGATAAATTGAATGACACATTCAATTTTCGAGTTCATTCAGTTTCTTTTCGAAAACATTGATTTTGTAGCCGGAAAGGAATACCCAAATAAATAATAAATAATAAACAAATATGGCGAAAAAAAGCAAATATGTTTCAAATGAAAAATAAGTTAATATACAAATAGGCGAGAAAAGAAAGACGTAAGAAAATAAAAATGGCCGACTTTTATGGAAAGAATTTGGGGAATTTTTTTTTACTGTAGTCATGGCGGCTTTAGGGAAAACATTGCCACACGAGGCCAATAAAAGTCGGCTTCAAGAATACAATGCATATATATGTACACACACACACACACACACACACACACACACACACACACACACACACACACAAACGCACGCGCGCACACACACACAAAATCTATCGATAAAAGGTGTATGAGAAAAAACAACAACAACAACAACAACAACAGGCGATGAAGGAAAGGAAGCAATCTTGTTTGACCGTTTTACAACTGAGTTGAATGCACCAATTTGGATAAATACATTGGATATCAAATAAAAGAGTCAGTTCTAGAGTATTGAAGCGATGGCCGCAGATATATGATTATATTAAAGCAGTACCAGTCTCAAGACAGGTAAAAAATTTTCCCGAACAGACCAGGTCTGGAACTGACCTTTACTCCTGATCTGAAATGGAACACGTACATCAAATCTGTTGCCAATATCCCTGGAAAAATGGTTGGATCGTTCTACCGCTCCTCTCACTGCCGATGCAATTCTCTATATGTATAAAAGCCAATTACGTCCTAAAATGGAATACTGTCGCCACATCTGGGCAGGAGCTGCTCGGCGCACCCTATCTTGCTTTCATAGAGTTTAAAACCTGTTTCGAAACCTAGCTTGTGGTGCCCTTTTCTTTTTTCTGCAAACTCTTTTTCACATGTTACGTTGTGAGTCTGTTTCTGCTTTATCGTTATTTTCATGGAAAGTGCTCGTCTGAGCTCCAATCTATAATTCACCTTGCCAAACTTTCACAAAAAACACTCGACTAGCAACAATTTCCCCAAATCTCTATCTGTGCTTAAATCTAAATGCAGATTCCAGGAACAAAGCTTCTTTCCTAGAACTGCCAGCCTGCTCCAGTGCTCCACTGGCCTGCTTCTCGAACGATTATAATGTGGTAGCCTTCAAGTCCAATGTAAACATGTTCTTGTTGAGCTGTCGCCTTAAATAACACAATTTCTAACCAATCTACACCATTAACGATTACTACACTACCACTTTACATTCATTAACGCTTATCCTCGAGTGGCCTTCCGGCTCTGATAATTGGTGATTCCTTGTAAAAACAGCCTTTGTATCATTTTTATAACCCTCTACGAATATTAAAGTTTTAATAAAATTGAATTTAATTGTTTTCTGTTCTTCTGAAGACGACCATGTTATACTAAGCAAAGTCTGTTTCCAGTTTGTATTGAAGCAGTGGTCGCAGATATATGATTACATTCAAGTAATACCCGTCCCAAGATAGGTAAATTTATTCCCTGGACAGAACAGGTCTGGGAATTATCTTCACTTCTGATCTGAAATGGAACACATGCATCAAATCATTTATGAATACTAAAGTTTTAATATACAAACAAGTGAAGCATGCATGGTCCTCCGTAAGTTAACAGTGAACGAGGCATAAAAATAATGACTAAGTTCAGAATTTGCCCCACCCCCCTATTTAGCCCCAAAAGTCCCCAGGGGGCGTCAAATCCTGGTGAAAAGGAACAAACAGTTCAATTTTAGGCCTTAATATATGTAAATTTGAGTTCTGCACCACGCAAAAAACAAAAAGAAATGACTAAGTTCATCATTTGCCCCCACTCCCCATTTAGCCTCCAAAGTCCCCAGGACCTTAACATATTTAGATTTGAATTCAGCACCATGCTAAACTGCTAATAAATAGACATACAGAAAAAATTTCAGACAAATATGGTAAAATAGTCCAAAAATGGAGTGTTTTTATTAGCCCTAAAAGAGCCCCCGGGGCACACCCAAGAGTTATCGCGAAGTATAGACAAAGAAAATTATATAGAAATCAGTTAGTTACAAATTTTCAGAAAGTTTTATAAAAATCCAAGGCATCAATTTTTTTTAATAAGAACAAAAGTGTCAATTTTAGCCATTTTAATCCAAAATGCACCCCTAGGGGGGCAACTGGAGTTTTCCCGAAAAATTCGTTCTTTTACTTTTTTACTCATATCATGTTTAATGTTTGTGCAAAGTTTTAAAAAATTCCAGGGCGTATTTATCGATAAAAGTGCGGACAAACGAACGGATGAACAGACGAACAGACAACGGTGAATATACAACAAAATTGAATTTAATTGTTATCTGTTCTTTCTAAACTCTATTGATAAAATTGCGTCTGGTAATTTCAGGCAGTGCTACAAAATATCATGTGACCTAAATTTGCCGATAACAGAAATTTGGGACCGTTCAAATGCATCAATACTGAAATTGTCTTCTTTTTTTTTCGCCAAAAGGTAAGAGGCATAAATCAATGGTGATTGTTTTTGGATTAACACCGGTTCGCAATTTTCATTTTCAGATATGGAAGCCATAATGTAGTAGATATTTTCTATTTTACCAGATTCTAATTCATAATATTTTACAAAAAAAAAAAAAAAAAATATATTTCCCTGCATTTACGCTCAACTAAATGTTTGAAATACTAAAATTTGAGTGTGAAGATAAAATGAAAATGTAATGCGTTTACATTATAGGAATGCTGTCTGTGTGGTAAACCTGTTACCTTCCAAAAAGAAAAGGCCATTCCATTGTCGCGTTTTTTCTGCTGACGTCAGACATGTTTAGATTAAAAATTCACGTGTTACTTTAATTTCAGGTAAAAATGCAACCCTTTTTCAAATAAAATGTAAATATTTTTATATACACATCATGTATATATTTATTTAATCATTCACGTATATATATATTAATTATTCACGTATATATATATATATATATATTTAATTATTCACGTATATATATATATATATATATATATATATTAATTATTCACGTATATATATATTTAAAGTGATGGTTATGTAGTTCCAACGAGAGAAAAAAATGTATATTTAAAAGAGTGTAGCCATCAACAATTGTGGGTTTTTTTTAAAAGGTTTTCATCATATTTTTATTTTAAAATATTTTTATAACGCGTTTCGAGCTTAGGGTGTGCTCTCTTCAGATGTTTTCGTAAAAAGTTTTTCTTTAAAATGGGAGTTTGAAAAGTTATTTTTACCTCTACTGATACTAAATGTGTTTTTCAGAGTGATGTGGTCTCAGACATCCTGTCTCCAACCGTAAGTGTTCAAAGTGTCCGGTCAAAGTTAGATTCAAAGAGGGCGCTTTTGGTCCATTTGGTGAAGGTTTTTATGTTTTTTTAAAAATAAAAATATGATGAAAACCTTTAAAAAACCCCACAATTGTTGATGGCTGCACTCTTTTAAATATATATATATATATATATATATATATATATATATATATATATATATATAGATATAGATATAGATATAGATATAGATATAGATATATAGATATAGTTATAGATATAGATATAGATATAGATATATAGATATATATAGATGTTATTTGTCTTTGTTTTTGTGATACGTTTTGAATGAATTCAATTATTTACGAAAGTGCATTTTTACCTAAATGCGAGTTGGGAATAATTTTCCCTTTAACCAATTTGGTACCCCCACATTTGGAGCGGTATATATATATATTGTTTTTAAAATATAATTATCCACTGGCACGTGTTTCGTCGTCTTCACACACTCACACACACTCACACACATACACACACACACACATACACACACACACACACGTGCTTATAATAATAAATACCAAATCCACATCAATTAAAAAGTATATATGTACGAGTATACTGCCCGGCGTTTTCGCATCGTAAAATACACTTAAAAAATATATTTTAACTGATGCAGACTTCGTTTTTATTATTATAACCAAATCCTTCGTACCACCAACTGGAATTGAAACCCAAACATTTAGCGCTAACGTGAGTTAGTGCTGCAACACTCATTACCGTCTGAGCTATCTCCAGACAAATAAAAAAAAAGGTTAAAAAGTAAGTGACTTCAAGCTAAAAAAATATATATGTATGTATGCATACGTAGGAGTTAGTCGGGTTAGTAATCGCCACTCTCTGCATATGATTGCGAAAGCATGAAACGCTAATGTCAGCAGGTATAATATAAACACACACACACACACACATAATAGAAAATATTTAAAAAAAAAACATTATAAACCTATTAAAAAAAAGTATACAAAATTTTAATTATCCGACAAGGAGTACAAATAAACTTTTAATATCTTATTCCACGGAGTTTTGAAAAAATGCAATTTTTCTCATCAAAGGAAAGAGGTTAGGGTTAGGGTTAGGGTTAGGGAAAGAGGTTTGCAAAATATGCAATAAATTTTGCAGGTTAATGCATTGAAAGAAACTACAAATATGAAATAAATCATATTTGCATAAAAAATATGAAACAGTTAGTGAAAGTTTAGAGGGATTTAAAATGATTATGAAAGCAGGAAACTGGAAAAAGAAGGAAAAGGTTATGGTAAAAACCCCCATTGAATAAGAAGGTAAAACCCAGAAGAGGATAAATAAAAAAATAGTCATCCATAAGGAAAGTGAAAAAAGAATTATAGATGTAAATCAATTCTTCCAGAAAAAAAAAAATTCAGATCATGGAGAAGTAAAGTTACAGTTAAAAAAAAAGTTGTTTTTTTTATTTATTAAATAACAGATAAGGCAAATGGAAGTTTCGAAGTGAAAATTCAAGGGGATGCAATAAAAGATTGAAATTGAAATTAAAATTGAGAACGGCAGCTGTAAGAAAAATAGAGGAAGAATGAAAAAGAAAGAGAAGAATAGGGAAGGGGAAGAAAGAAAAGTAAGAAGCCGAAAAAGAGGGGAGAAAGAAAGATAGACATAGTTGAGAGAAAAAGCGAGTAAGAAAGAGTGGAGGAGGCAGATAGCTAACCGTTGTTATACATCTATTTTTAGAACAGATAAAAATAGGTCATATGAAGTCAATTTGATCCAAACAGGAAGATAATTGTGTGGAAATGACAATTCAGATTTATTTATTGTACATTTGAAGGGAACTTAAAATGGGTAGAAAGATTTACAGATTATAATTAATGGTTTAATAATTTAATATATAATTGTCTGTATACACATATATCCATATACAAATAAATAAATGCATATACACACATACGAAAATTACAATAATATAGGATAAGAAGTGAGAGTAAAGGAGCCAACTCACTTACACTTAATAGGAAAACACACACATGCAATTATACACACAGATGCATATATACATGCACATATATATGCATAATACCCACACATATATACACATACCTGCACTCACACATTACATATACAAACAGAAACATACATATACACAGATATACCTCCCGGTAAAGTATACAACAGCCCCTTTACTTCAAAGTGCTCAATACGTAGGCAGAGCTAGTTAGTAAGTTATAAAATGTATATGGCGATTAAGCTACACTGAATATTCCGCGTTTCATCCACTCTAGGACTCTTCAGGCTTATGCGCATAAGTCTGAAGAGCCATAGAGTGGATAAAATGCGGAATATTGAGTGCAGCTTAATCGCCATATATATATTATAACTTACTATATATATATATATATATATATACGAATATATATATATATATATATATATATATATATATATATATATTCATATACTTACAGTACTTTTCCGCTGCATCACAGCTCATGAGTGCGGTTAGACAGGCAAGTGCCTCAAACGAGGATCGAAACCCGACCGCCCAAATGACAGCCAAGGCTTCTCACCATTCCGCTATACGAAGGTAACGAATTAACGATGTTTTGACATCGTCCAAATGCCTCAGCTCGATTTGTTTACACAAAAGCGTTGCTTAATACGCTAACGTCTGATTGAACACGACTTTTGGAAGGGTTATATACAAATGGCAGCTGAAATAAAAATAGATCGCTCGGCGAATCGAAAAGATATCCAGAAAAATCGAAAAAAGAATAACTCCGTCGTGTTCAATCAGACGTGCTTGAATAATGACGCTGCCAATATATATATATATATATATATATATATATATATATATATATATATATATATATATATATATAGAGAGAGAGAGAGAGAGAGAGAGACCTTCACTTGGATTGCTAGTATGTAAAATAGTTATCTCTTCACTTGGATTGCTAGTATGTAAAATAGTTATCCCTTCACTTGGATTGCTAGTATGTAAAATAGTTATCCCTTCACTTGGATTGCTAGTATGTAAAATAGTTATCCCTTCACTTGGATTGCTAGTATGTAAAATAGTTATCCCTTCACTTGGATTGCTAGTATGTAAAATAGTTATCCCTTCACTTGGATTGCTAGTATGTAAAATAGTTATCCCTTCACTTGGATTGCTAGTATGTAAAATAGTTATCCCTTCACTTGAATTGCTAGTATGTAAAATAGTTATCCCTTCACTTGGATTGCTAGTATGTAAAATAGTTATCCCTTCACTTGGATTGCTAGTATGTAAAATAGTTATCCCTTCACTTGGATTGCTAGTATGTAAAATAGTTATCCCTTCACTTGGATTGCTAGTATGTAAAATAGTTATCCCTTCACTTGGATTGCTAGTATGTAAAATAGTTATCCCTTCACTTGGATTGCTAGTATGTAAAATAGTTATCCCTTCACTTGGATTGCTAGTATGTAAAATAGTTATCCCTTCACTTGGATTGCTAGTATGTAACATAGTTATCCAAGGACATGTGTTTCGTGTAAGTTAAGCTCATCAGCGTAGATGACTATGCCTATGTTCGAACCCAGAATAATTGAATCCATGATCGGGAATTTACTTATCGCTAATGGAAACAATAAACATGGACATTAATACATATATATATTTATCACTTCAACTTATTTATTGTGCATTTAATTTGTTTATCCGTAAATTCTTAATTAAGTTTTTTTTTGTTGTATTTGATTCTATTCTGCTTCAAATACGAAAATTAAAATGTACAATTCTTGTTTTTTATGCGTAATTTTTTAAGGAGCCCCTTGATTTGAACAAAAACAAAATTGCCTCAGTCTCGGAGGAATTCTCCTTCACTAATTGAATAGAAAGTGTAGTACCAGAACAGATACTAGTCTTTGTTCCAAGTTTAAAGCTTGTGTTCTTATTTACTTGCCCCCCATCGATAGTAGGGCCAAACACAAGCTTTTTTTTTAATGCGGTGAAAATCCCTCTCCCCCGAAATGACACTCTTAGTTGGAATAAAAATTGCCTCAGTTCCGCAGGAATTCTTATTCACCGATTCAGGACAAAATAGTACTAAGTATAGCATCAAAACAGATACTACACTTTGTTTATAGACTTATTACTACAATCCGGTTCTTACGAGAGACAAAGCTAATGTCTCTATGATTTTTTAAGTGTCGCCTGTCTGTAATTTTTTTTTAAATGTCGCCTATAAATAAAAATTATGCTAACAAAATATAGAGACTAAATAAAATTAAACATTAGTACATCCAAGCCTCCAGTGAGATTCGAACTCACGACCCCTGGTTTACGAGACCAGTGCTCTAAACCACTGAGCTATGGAGGCAGTTTGCAAACGCTGTAGCAATTAAATATAAATAGCATATCTCTTACGAAATACAATTGCGCGCGTTGTATAAACTATAGTTTCTAATCAGGAACAAAAATCATGTTGTAATAGAAATTTTAGAATTGTAAAGCGCCGTTAAACAAAACACTTTCACGAGCTATTTTTTATTTAGATATTTATTCCAATTGTATAAAAAAAAGTAACATTTTTTTCGGATAAATCGAAAAACGTTACGTCTAATTTTTAGTCTTCATATTTTCGTACTTTCATGTGCGTCCTATTGGAATTTAATAGAAATGTCTTATGCAGTTTGTAAACGTAAACTGTCACTCTTAAAGGAGTTAACGTCTTAAAGAAATGATGTTTTTTGAAACACCAATTTCAACCGCTCAATAAAGGCCCTCCACCCTTAAGGACGGTTGAGAATTTTACGTCGCTCGCTGGGCCCGACGGAATTAAAAAAAAAAGGGCATTAAAAGAATAACGATAAATGTTGCTAGATTTCGACCTAGTAAACAGCAATTCTTCCCCCTTTGTCAGAAACATTGCTCATGGAATGTAAGGACTAAAGAATAAAATAATGATGTCCATTGAGAATATATATATATATATATATATATATATATATATATATATATATATATATATATATAAAAGTTGTTATGACATGGAAGGGTCACTAATGAAACACACGGACACAGATATGGGTTTGAAAAAAAAGTTATTTATATTGAGAACGAAATAGAATATACAGAGAACAACAGTCGTAGTACTTAACGGCAAGATGGCGTACTACGAGAGTCAGTACCTCTTCAGCTATTTACAGAGTTCGGAAGAGTTCATATCTCGCGCATGAGTGAGCCTCCACAACAATAAGAAAGTCTGCAAGTAATGCATGTGTGTGTAAATGGAGAGGGAAGTCTTACATACCGTATCGCATGCATTATAGTGAGTGCGCACGTACTGTTCATTATGAAATTGTGTTCAACATAACGTATACAACGAAGTCTGAATAAAATGATCAATGCATGCGCGTGTGTGTGTGTGTGTGTGTGTGTGTGTGTGTGTGTGAGTGCGTAAGTAGAGAAAAGTTTCATCTATTTTGTTTCATTTTACTTCAGTCGAAGTTCGCAAATACAAAGTTCCCTTTCATGGGCTAACACTTGATATCTATATGAGGTACATAAATAGTTGGATGTTCTATTAAACTTCTTTACCTCTCAAATACTGAGTGTTTACTTTGCCCCCCCCCCCTGAAAATGAGATTAGGATAAGCCTAGAATCGAACCCTGCAGGCAAAGTTAAGAATTGGAATGTTAGAAATTTAGTCTATTGTTAAATTCTATTAGAATAGTTAAATATTGTTTATATCGGAAAAAAGAGTTGATTGTCCATTCTTTAGAAATCTGAATATTAAATGTCAGTAAAAGAATGAACAATGCAAATTAAATTATATTGTTAAAAAATCGGTTAGAGTTATATATTGAGGATTCTTTTGTTTGCCAAAGGTGTGTTGGACAAACATATGTAAAGCCACGTGAAATTGGTCACGTTTGAAAAACACACTTTTGACGTTATAGACAAAGGACATTTCTCCATATTATGGATTCGGATTTTAGCCAGTCAGTCAGAGAGAGTTGGTCAGTTGATGAGTTGGAGTCAGAGCCCATGGGAGGTGAGGGGAGAGGAGTAAAACAATGTAACCATAACATTTGAATTCCTGACGTCAATCAACCGGCCGATCAGACGAATAAAGCAATCATTATTGTGTTTTGTAACTGTTGTTTTGTGTCATCCTTCACGAACGAAAGGTAATTGTGTTTTATAATCAATTATAATGAACTTTGTAAACCTTTCCAAGTTATGTGTCCCATCTCCTCTATCACAAGAAATGTCTCCCCTTCTTCAAGATGTGTTAAAAGACTGTAATATACATGTCTTCTCTCCCTCATCATCACTATCGTTATGTCTGTATTACATGAGTCCCGTTATATATGTGCCCCAATATGAACTCTGCGTCATCTCTTAAATATAGAACCCCTGCTACACAACATTTAGGCCGCGAATACGAAATGTGATTTTGAATATTTAGTCAGGTTTACTTGTAGGAAATGTATCTTCATGCCAGGTTGTTCTTAAAACCTTTGTACAAAGCTTAGATACTCGAGGATAGTGTCTAATAGGCATTCAAGTCCTCTCCATACATACCGTATTGTGTGCTTGTTTGAGCATGCAGATAGCGTGTGGCATATTCGTCAAGGTCAGACCCGGATGAAAAGAAAAGGCTACGAGTCTGGAAAGGTTGTCTGTCAATGAAAATTACGGAAGAAACTAGAGTGAATTTGTTCTGTAGCACTTTTTATACCACAGATCTTAGCGTCACCTACCGTCGCGAAAAGCGAAGGTAACTGACTCCCTCTGGTGTGCGTTTGTGTAAATGTGCATAACAGAAATAAGTAATACTACAGTACTCTCCCTCCAGATTCGGAAAGGTATTTTTGAAATTTGTTTCCATGTAGTCAATAATGAATGTAAGGCTAAAAGTTTGTGGAAATTAGACTTTTCTGTGATGTAGGCATTCAGATTCTCTTCAGTTGGCATTCAAGTTATATTCAGCAGGAATTTAGGTCGTCTCAAGTAGACATTTAAATTCTCTTCGGTGGGCATCCACGTTCTCGCTTGTAGTCAATCAAGTTTTCTCCAGTAAGGATTCAAGTTCTTTTTGTAAGGCATTCAAGTTCACTCTAGTAGGCATTACAGTTCTGTCTATTTTGCATTGGACCTCTTTAATAAGCATTCAGTTTCTTGTCCGTAGGTACTCAAGTTCTCTTTAGTAGGCACACAAGTATTCCCTTGTAGGCATTAAAGTTCTCTCTAGTAGACATTCAATTTCTCTCTAGTAGGTATTCAAGTTCTCTCTAGTAGGCATTGAACCTTTTTTTTCAATTTTCTTATCAGTTTGTTCAAGCTAGGGATGGGGCATCCTACTGGATGCCAAACATTCATCCGCTATCTCACATATTCCAACTAAGATATCTTTTTAAGATTCTGACCGTTTCTTTGGGTGCAATTGTTTGAACCTCTCTTACACTTGGTTCACCGGGTATATTAGCCAGGTAGTTTTGTAAAAATTTTTTCATTGGTTCACTTGTTTCTATAATTATTGAAATGTGAGAGATCTTCCTAAGATTCCCATTTCTTTTCATATACATCAAATCTTGGTATTTCGTTACCCTTTCCCTCTTCCCTCTGTTTAACCTAGCAACATTCCCTCTATTGCAACCAGTGTGTATTATGAAACCGTCATGGGATGAGTATTTCCACTAGCGCTCATATTTCGATTTGTTATTCTTCTCCTTCACCAACAAAGCAACCATTCTATCATCAATCTAAAGTTGGTTGTCTGATACCAAATTCAAAACGGTCTTGGATTCCGACTGAAGATGACAGAGCAATTAAGTCGGTCACTTGTTGATGCGTAAAGGAGACCGAACTTTCGTTCTTCCCTCTTAAACATCTTATGGCCAACATCTTTTAGCGGGCCGGATTGTGAAAGCTGTGTAGGTCAAGACGTTTATTTTCCGTCCAATTAAAAACAAAAATAAAGAGATCGTCTCTTCATGCTTATCAATTGATCAGACATCCACAAAATCGATCGCGCCAAACACACGCAGGAATTTATATTCAGACGAGAAAATTTGATCGACCGGACAAACTTTTAATCTGTGTTCTGCGGAGGGAAGGTGGCTGTTTAGGCTTGTCTGAGACGGATTGGATAAATAGTATAAATTCTACTTGTGTGCATCTTTTCAAAAACCAACACGAAGTGCTTTACTGCAGAAATATACAACAACAACCTCTGTTTATGAAATTAGCCGATCAGCTATCGTATGTGCGTGTATGTATGTATGTGTGTGTGTGTGTGTATTTTCGATGGCTAAGTGGTTAATGACACGAACCAGAAAACCTGATTGTACCAAGTTCGAATCCTGCTCGTACCACAGAAATATTTTCATCAAACCTACACGTAACCTCAAGTGTACTTCTACATTTTACGATACCCCGCCCCCCCCAAAAAAACACACCTCTGTAATTTAGAAATTTGAAAAGAATCGGAATCGGTAATTACAAAAAGAAAATCGGTACTTATGCAGATTAAATACCGCGCTATTGTCGGATTTTTTCGAGTAGTTTATGTAAAACGTCAAAAAGTGCCGAAGTAGTCGCAAGCGTTGATTAATTTTTTTCAATGAAAAATATATTATTCCTATTATCATGGAGATAATTCACCAAAAAATTAATTGGAAAAAGAAAAAAACAAATTCTTTTTGTTGTTACAAAGAAAATAAAATGAATAATTATTGGACATTTTTTAAGAAACTTTAAGAAACATACCCTGCAACGATCTCTGTTTCTTAAATTAGCCGATCAGATATCATGCACGCGCGTGTGTGTGTTTGTGTAATCTCGATGGCTAAGTGGTTAACGACACGAATCGAAACCTTGAATGTGCCAAGTTCAAATCCTGTTTGTACCACAGAAACGCTTTCATCAAAGCCGCACATGACCTCAAGTGTACTACATTTTAAGGTAATACCACCTTACCCCTAAAAACAACTCTATAATTAAATATTTAAAAATTTGAAAAGAATCGGAATCGGTAATTGTACTGGAATCGGGAAAATATTGGAATCGCTCTGTCACTCGTATATAGACGTAGAAAATAAAATATACACAAAAAAAAAAAAAAACGAAACTGAAACAAGCGTCAATAATAAGTTAGATATAAAAACGCATTAATGAAAGAAGGAGACAGCACAAGAAGGAACAAATAGTAAAACAATTAAAAATAAAATGGGTACTTATGCAGATCAAGGACCGCGCTATTGTCGGAATTTTCCGATCTGTTTACGTAAAACTTCGAAAAGTGCCAAACTATAGTTTCGTGATATAGTATTCAAAACATGTAATAATAACTCCATACACAAAGCAACACTGGCAAAGATGCATTTAATATTTGGGATAGCTATCATCTTTATCTATCTATCTTCTATCTATCTATCTATCTATCTATCTATCTATCTATCGTCTTCTTCTTCTATTCTATCTATCTATCTTCTTCTATTCTTCTATCTTCTTCTATTCTATCTTCTATCTATCTATCTATCTATCTTCTATATATCTTCTATCTTCTTTTTTTCTTCTTATATCTTCTTCTATTCTATCTATCTTTCTATATTCTTCTATCTATCTATCTTCTATCTATCTATCTTCTATCTATCTATCTTCTATCTATCTTCTATCTTCTTCTATTCTATCTATCTTTCTTTCTATCTATCTTCTTCTATCTATTATATATATATATATTATTTTTATTATTATTTATTATTATTATTATTATTATTATTATTATATATAAATAAAATGAACTTATTTTTTCCGCTTTGACTTTGACCTTAATAGGAATAAGAATCTAGACATTTTATACAGATGTTCTATGCAAAAACTGCATGACGATATCTGCGGTGAGTTATAGGCATATTAGCTATCCACTAACTCGCAGATTGGAGCTTCCTATATTATATCTGGTGAGAGTTCACTGCCCAAACCGGTTACGATCGATGGAAGTAGTAAAGTCATGTCTCTCTAAGAAATTCATACTTCCACCGCCACTCATTTACACCGTCCGTAACCATTCACAGGAGACAAATAAGGAGGAATGCCGGTTAAGGTTTTAATAAAAACTGGACTGCAATTTAGGTGAAACGCACCACGCTAACTTTTACGTTGGTTAAAAATAAAAACAAACACAAACCAAAAATCTTTACATTTTCTTACAGTGCATTAAAACTTATGATACTTCAATTTGTTTTATTTCCCATTCTTCGGCAGTTACAACATCGTTTTCTTTGCTTTTTTTTGGGGGGGGGGGTCCATGTATTTTCCCTCTGTTTTTCGTTTTCCCGATCTTTCCCTTTCTCAAATTTATTTCTTCTCTCTTTCCGTGTTTCCTCTTTTTTTCGGCAAGTTCACCCTCGCTTCTTTTCATTTTTATTTATTTATTTATTTTTATTTTTATAAACTTTCCTCTGT
This sequence comes from Euprymna scolopes, assembly GCF_053919585.1. Lineage (NCBI taxonomy): Eukaryota > Metazoa > Mollusca > Cephalopoda > Sepiida > Sepiolidae > Euprymna > Euprymna scolopes. The sequence continues at coordinate 185,096,911 of NC_136483.1, forward strand.
TTCTGTTTCTACGAACTTTACATTTTGTTTATTTATTTTTTCTCTCTTTCCGTTTTTCCTCTTCCTTTGGCAAGTTAAACATCGTTTCTTTCTTTCTAATGAAATGAATTTTTCGCTATCGATTGTTTTTTGTTTTCAATATTGACTTAAATGTAACAAAAAACTTCTTTACGAAAGAAAATAGTAATTTGATTAATTTTATATATTTTTAACTAATGTTGTTTTTTGTTTGCTAAAGGAAAAAAACTATAAATCTTAAATTATTTTTCATTGTTTAATGGTTTTTGTTTTTATCTTTTTGATTTTGTCAGTGGATTATTATCATTAATCTATTATCTTATTTTCAATACTTAAACATAAAAAAGCCGAATTTTTTTTACACTGAACATAAAAATACAGCTGCATTTTCTTAACACTAAAAAATAACAAAAATAAATTACATCGATTCATTCGTTCTTCTTCCGTTTATTTGTTCGTTGTCTTTCCAATCTCTTTTATTTTTTCTTTTTTTTTAAAAAATAAATACATATGCATCATTTCCGTTACATTTCGCTTTGTTCGATGCCTTTCTTCCGATTTTCATCGTTTATTTATTCTTTTAATTTCTTTCTTTCTTTCTTTCTTTTTCAAGTTTTCCCTTCTTTCGGGGTGCTAAAACAGCGGGGATGTGGATTCTTCCATTACACCATCTCGAGCCACAGCAACGCGTGCCAGGGTACAGCTAGCAATATATAAAAATCGATAGTACGACCTGGCTAGGCCGGGAGTCTCTGCTAGCTTGGATAACTACTTTTGTAGTTTTTAGTATCTGTTCTTCAGATGCGGCACTTCCATTTCTCGTTCTCTTTCAGTGGAGGAGAAATCCTTCACGACTGAGAAAATTTTTATTTTTGTACCTTTTCTCCACATTAAAAAACAACCCTGGTGTCTAACTCTGTCCCGTGGGAGGGGGCATTGTAAATAGGTACAATAATATAAGAGCGTCTCCATTTACGCTGAATATCTACAGAATGCCAACAGTGAATCAGTCCCCTGTGAAATTTCCACAGGTCCCACTAGTGAAAAATAAAAGTTTCGTTAAAATTTGGGTATTAAAAAGTTCGATTTTATGCTTGGAAGGAAAGAGAAAGGAAGGAATTGAAAAACGAGTGTTTTTAAGAGTACTTATTCCTTTTGCGGAGTTGGGTATCTCCGCTTGTATTTTTGGTAGTTTTGTAGTAATTCTTAGCAGAGAAGTTTTGTCTGATTTAACTTCAAAAGCAGACTTTTTTTCTCATTTGATGCCGTGTGTGTATCTTGTTTTCTGTTGGACTTATTTTTCATCTCTCCCTCGATTCACAGAACCGCGGCTATTTATCTCCCCCAGCCGGCTCATACAATACGTCGGCTGTTCATATTTCATTTTAGACGCGCACGCTTCTTATTGGTCAGACTAATTTTTCTTTTTTCAGGCCAGAAGAAGGATGCATGGAGCCGATGCGCAGAGACGCTTTTGTATAGTTTGTATGAAACAGCCGACGACTCAACATCTGGTCGTGAGTTTTATTATTCTTATTCATAGATTCCCACAAGAAAAAAAAAAATGGAAAGCGTTTATGCAATTTAAATTTCAACATTTCGTGAGAAGTTCGATCGATTTTATCGCAATAATAATTAAAAACATGCATATCCCTTCATTGATTTATCTTTCCCCTTATTTATTGGAAATTATCTCTTCCCAAATAATTAAATGTAATAATATTAATCTTTATAATCATATTAGTGAAGTTGAGGTGCATTATGGGAAGGATTATTGTAAAATCAATGTAAATCAGCCGTTTTAGCTTGTTAAAAATATGCAAAAGTTATAGCCCGTTGATTTAGAATTAGTATTTTATGTCAAATTGATGGTTGAATATGATCAAATTTGTTTGGTTTGGTTGTTTTTGTTTTACGGCATGTCAACCCTTTTCAGGTTATTTAATGCCGAATCAAGTGATTTTGAAGACAAATTTTTAATAGAATATATTTGTTTCTTTTCAAATCGGTTTCTATTTAACCCATAGTTGGGCCCCTAACAGATATTACCTCTCCGGTCAGAGTGGACCAGGGAGCAATAGCAATCAAGGGGTGGCTCCACGCTCCCCAAAGCCCACAAGCTGGGGTCTCACCATCGGATATAGTTTAAGGTCATATCCAGGACCGATTAAATTTGTACTCAGTTTTGCATTCATACGAATTGTATTAATCCTTAGCTATGCACCGAACAGATAATATAATACTTAGTTCTCATCACCTTATCATAACAAAGGCCCCTACAAAAGTTCAGCCTGAACGGCCAGTAGTTCCCGAGAAAATATGGAAGGAACAGGCACACAAACTAAAAGAATATAATATAGATAATGTAAAATCATTAAATTTTTAAAATTCTATTTACAAAAATAAATTAATAATTAATAAAGGGAAATTCGGAAGTCGAAAAAAATCAATTTTCATTAAAAAACAATGATATATACTTACTTTTGATGTCCATTTCAACTAAAAGTAATGATATCTAACTAATTGGCAAGTCTCAGTTTGTTAAATATTACTGAATTATTAATTAAAACAAGCATTTTCAAGCTTCATAAAAAATCTATTGAAAAAAACCAAAAAAAACACAACGATCCGCCATATTTGTTTGGGACACGTGACGTAATAACAAAGAAAGTAACTCAAATTTTTGAATTGGCTTAAGATTTCTAGTTTTCAGAAAATAATTACCTCCCCATCTTACGATACAGCCGCGTGTGTTAATTTATTTTTTACAAAACTTTTAATTTTAGGGATTTTTTTTTCGAAAACTATTTGCATTTATATTTAATTTTCTACCTTATCGTTTTTCGTAACTTTTGGATATGTTCATTATTACGATATGACAATCAAATAGATACTATAGGTTTTACTTGAAATCTAATATTTCGATTTTCGAATTTCGCTCTAATAACGAGGGGGCGGCGATACTTTAGTAAATAACGACATGATTTACAAATGTGTGAGACAAAAATGAAAGTAAAAAAGCTTTTGTTGCAATCAGACTTCATACAAATTTAACCCCCCCTCAAATGTTACACACAAAATTGTTAATAAAATTAATATATTTTATATCCCAATCATATATGATAAAATAAACTTCAGCCTATATCTGACTTGTCCTCCAAGTTTCAAGTGTGTAAAAAAATGTTATTACTGATCCAGAACTTAACTCAAGTGTAACCTTACCCAACACGTTGTAGTCTCAGTCGCAGAGCAGAGTAGAGAAAGAATAGCAAAGAACTTAAACTGGCTTTTTCCCGTTGTAAAAAAACATTTATTTTCTCATCCTCCCGCCATACATGACTTCTCGTTACCGCTGTGACGTCACCCACATCTCTCACGTGCTCGCGAACGTCATCCACGTCTCTAACGTTAATGTCTACTTTTTATAGTCATTTTCTTTACCTGTGACGTCATTTCGCATGCATTTGCATATGTGCATTCCACGCTCCATTACACAAGGTAGCGTCAGCATCTTCCGGCAGTTTATGGTAAGCAGCCGGAGAAGTTGCTGAAAAAAAAGCCCATATGAACACTGACAGACGATGAGTTCAAAACGCTGAAAACTAAATTTTAACACAAACAGATAAGACTTACCGTAAGATTACATGACAGAAATATTTGTATTTTTAAAGAAAAGTATATCAAAACAAAATGAAACAAATTGTTAAAAAAAAAAAGATTTTGTTTAAAACATGGAAACAACTGAACGAAAATCAGTTTTGTCTTTTTTACGGAAATTATACAAGAAGTTTTTGTCACAACGCAAACAATTTCTTTATAAAAACAACTATGATGGTAAACAATGTTTTTTCAAGAATAGTATCGCATAAGTGATTATTTTCCTATTAAGGAAAACTTAGTCTGCTGACAGCTAATTTGCCTATCGCATTTGCTTTTTCAGCTGTTTCTTCCGGCAGTTTGCCGTAAACTGCCGAAAGAAGCCGATGCGAATTCGCGTAGGGTTCTGAACCAGTACTGAAATATTTTATCGCCATTCAAATATATGCTTTAAAATTTATGTGCTTTGAATACGATATGTAAAATTATATTAACCTGATTTTGATTATGATAGCCTTCTGATGGCATAATTACATTGACACACCGGTTCTCGTCAGATTACCGAAGCCAAACGACGTTAATCCTGGCCATCACTAAATAGGTGACGATTTGGGAATACTACTTGTTTTCTTTGTATCCAGGTCTGCAGGTCTGGTATAATATACCAGGAAGCTGAGCGACACTACTTTGCACAGTTCCAGGTGATCCTTGAGCAAGGTGTAGCATCTGTTAGCTTCTCTTTGGTATCCTAGAAAGTATCCATATTCTGGGTAGAGTGAGTTCCTCAGACGTGATGAAGATAACATATCTAGGAAAGAAGGCTCTATCGAAAAACTAAACCGGATAAAGGGAGCCCATTGGCCCTCTACGGCAATCTCCGAGTGATAGTGTCAAAAACGAAGCGTCCTCTTTTAATTCGTCTTTAGCCAGCGCGGAAGCAGTACGGCTAAAAACCTGTTATAGGAATATTCATGTCATTGCGTAATCTGGTCTACCGGAGACAGCAGAACACAATCCGATGGCGTTTAGAAATAGTTTGTAAATTATTTTGATATATATTATATTTGAGATAACTCCACAGATAAAATCTTGGCGGGGGTAGGTTAAGGTTGAATGGGCTCTAAATTTCTTCACCGATAGCACGTCTACCTTGGTAAAGAGCTGGCAGAGAAAGAGAGAGAGAGAGAGAGTGGAGAGAGAGAAAGAGAGAGAGAGAGAGAGAGGGGGAGATGGAGAGAGAGAGAGGGAGAAGGAGAGAGAGCTAAAGAGAGCGGAAGCGATCTCACCCCATTTCAGGTTTTGACCGTTATTAATAGTTACATTTGTATCCGAGCGCAAAGATAGCGTCCATTTTGAATTCATATCTGCTTCTAAGAGGAAAGATGGCTTCCTTCTGGAGAAATATTCCGAGCATGATAAAGTACATTTTCAAAGAAATGAAATAGATTTACATTCTATTGTTCTTAACAATATGAAGTAATTTTCAATAAAAGGAAATCGCTAGTCAGAAGCAAATATTGATTTTGTAGGAAGCAAGCTATCGAGGACAAAGAAAAGAACGGCTTTGCTTTATGTGGATATAAGCAAATTATCTGCGAGGATTTCGGATTTATGTGAATATATATATATATATATATATATATATATATATATATATATATATATATATATATTCACATAAATCCGAAATCCGAAGGTTTAAGGTATTCAGGAGATAAAACCCATGAATTAAAACGAGGTTATTAAGAGTGTGTGTGCAGTCAGTACCAACCCTATTCAGGGTTTAACCAGCTTCCTCCGCAGGATAAAGTTTGATGGGAGTATGAAATTCACAAGCGGTCCCCAGTCGCATGTATATCCCCGTTAGGGGAGATGACGACGTTAGGTTTTTGCAACTTTTTGCAAGGAGGTGTCGACGTCCTCCTACATACAGCACCCGGACTTCCCAAATTGGTCACCCATTTTAGTAATGACCAGGCTCAACGTTGCTTAACTTCGGTGATCTTACGGGAAACGGTGTGTCAACGTGATTATGCCGTATATGCTTATTAAGAGTGCTCAATAAAAAGAGCCAAATATATTATTTTTATGTATATAGACAAGTATTACAAGTAATACTTCTCTCTCTCTCTCTCTCTCTCTCTCTCTCTCTCTCTCTCTCTCTCTCTCTCTCTCTCTCTATATATATATATATATATATATATATATATATATATATATATATATATAAAGTAGTGGCGTTCGTGTGTGTGTGTGTCTTTGTATACAACTCCTACAGCCCAAACCACTAGACCGATCATGACTAAACCTGGCATGATGATAGCCCCCCCCCCCCAACTTAGGCATGGTGCACACAGTTTTTCAAGGTTAAGATAAAAGGTCAAGGTTATAACCTATGTATATATACTCTCCTACAGCATACCACTGAACCGACCATGACCAAACCTGACATGATGATGGTCTTCGACCTAGGATGCTGCACACTATTTTTCAAGGTCAAGGTAAAATGTTATGGTCGGGTCTTTGCCAGTATAGCGGTAAAATGAGTTTCTTCACTTTTAGCCATTGAATGATGCAATCATTTCCTGTTGTGCCCCCTTCTCCCATCTCTTTTCTACATATTACTTTTCTTTCCACTGACTACCAATTTATTATTTATTTGCCTGTCGTAAAATACGCATAAATATATTTCAAATAATGCAGAATTCTTATTTATTATAAACAGAATACCGTAGGTATTAAACGTAACATTAAAACCTGCTGAACAGTGCGCAAATGAGACGACTAAATGATTCAAAATTGCAATTGAAGCACATGTTCCCATGCGGAAATTTTATAGAAAGCCCCACTCTCCTCAATGGTTTACTTCTACTTGCGCAACTGCCACTGCTCAAAGGCAGCATGCATACCGCAGATTTAACCGATATAAGTCCAATTAAAACAGACAGAAGTATATAGAAGCTAGAAGAAACGTCAAGAAAGAAATAGCGACAGCTAAGATAGAATTTACTGAAACCACTAAAAATGCATCGAAGCAGAAAAAATTAAGAACTCGTGACTTCTGGAAAATCTACAGCAGTGTAGTAAATAATGGACAAGCAACAATTTCCGCACTAACCAACAATCACGAGGTTGTTTGCTTAGCAACCGAGAAGGCTAACATGCTTGCCAGTCGATTTACCTCAAACCTACACTGGACCCTTTCAACCACCAACTACCTGACTTTCCTATGTGGACAGACGCCACGCTAGACGATCTGAAACTCACTCCTGCTTAGGTGCATGCTATCATTTGACACTTCAAAAGCATGTGGACCCGATCTCATCCCAGCTGTGTTATAAAAAGTGCCCAGTTCTCTCCAAACTCTTCAACAAATGCCTTAATTACTCTTGCTTTCCGGGCTGTTGGAAAACTGCTTCTGTGGTGCCAGTATTCAAGAATTCTGGTGAAAGAACTGACCCATTAAATTATCGCCCCATTAGCCTCCTCCCACTTTTTGCCAAAATATTTTAGACCTTAATTAAACATGGTTTAGTTCATCACCTTACAGATGCTAAATTCTGACTGACCAACAATATGGATTTAGACAAGCCCGGTTCCACAGCAGACATCCTAACTGTAATCTCTGTCACTGGACAAAGCGGGGGACGCAGAGCGGTAGCTCTAGATATATTTAAGGCTTTTGACAAGGTATGGCATGAGAGTCTCCTCAGGAAAATTAGATCAAACGGTATCACTGATAGAATACTTAACATAATTAAATCCTTCTTAGATAAGAGAAAAATCCAGGTTGTCCTCGATGGTCGTACATCTAAACAATATGATATAAATGCGGGAGTGCCCCAAGGGTCTATCCTTGGACCTCTACTGTTCCTAATATTCATAAATGACCTCCCCAACAAAATTGCCTCTGAGATGGGTATATATGCTTATGACACCATACTCTATAACAGGCACGACAGGAACACAAATGAACAAATATCTAAAGAAATGGCAGAAACACTGGAGGATGACCTCCAATTTGTAGTGGAATGGAGACAAAGATGAATGGTCACGTTCAATGCCTAAGACTAAACTTGTTTCCTTCAATAATTATAAGAAACCTTCTCTACCACCAATAGCAATGGCCAACGGCTCTTTATCTGAGAGTACATCTTTCAAGCTCCTTGGCCTAACATTCACAGGAAACATAAGTTGGAACAATTACATTGAAAGTATTGTCAGGGCCGCTGCGAAGAAGGTAGGCTCTCTCTATTGTGCTAGAAAACTACTAACACCTGAAAGTATCCTGTACCTCTATAAGGCCACCATGCGCCCATGTATGAAGTATTGCTGTCATATTTGGGCTGGTGCATCTGCTACTAGTCTCTTGCTCCTTGACAAGGTTCAAAGGAGAGTCGCAAATTTGATAGGCCCTGAACTGGCATCTAAGCGTCAGCCTCTGTCCCATCGACGAAATGTTGCATCCCTCTGCCTGTTCTACAAGTATTTTAATGGTGACTGCTCTGACGAACTGCAACCACTTGTGCCCCACGACGGAAACACCCTCGACAAACCCGACAGGCAGCTAAATCCCACCCTCACACAGTAGAGATCCCTAGATGTAAAAGATCTTTCTACTCCAGTAGTTTCTTTCCCAGAACAGCAAGACTTTGGAATTCCATTCCAGGTCCCTGCTTCCCCAACTGTACTGACATGCAGAAGTTCAAGTGTAACGTGAATCGACATCTTGCTGCCCAAATCCCTACATATTACCCCAGTAGTTGTTTCCCCTGATAGTAGCCCAGTACATCAAAGTCACAATGTGCCTTGTTTGGGGTAAAAATTAAAACAAAATGCCTAAAAAAAACGAAACAAACAAAAAGAAACTGAAACATATGCATGCAAGCATTATATTTTTTCTAAACTAAGATCGAAACCAAAACCTGGAGACAGTGAGCCAAATACGATAACTATTAGGCCAGCTTGACACAATCTTTAAAAATTGTCTTCAAACCTACTTATTCTTAACATAAGTACTCTGTCATGGGAATGATTCACGCATGCACATTCGTGAAACAGTTGACAAACACAGATACAAATCTGATGACCTCCACGTACCAATTTTTCAAATATGTCTCCTTAGTAGCCCTTTTCCGGATGAAAACCGATTAAAAGTTTTCCACATTTCTGAATACCCTATACACCAAATTTCAAGTCTGTAGATTAAAAGTTGTTTGAGTATATAGGTTGAGAAGTGTCCTCACACACACATTCTCATTTTTATAGATAGATGAATTACGCCCCTCTTCCTTTTTCATCCTTTCTTTCCTTCTTTATCTATCCTTTCTCTATCCACTTCTTACATTTTCTTTGCTCTCCCCCTCTCTTTTTTCTTTTATATACTTTCTCTCACTTTCCGTTTATAACTTCTCTGACCGCCACTTTCTCTATATTTCCTCTTTTCTTCATCTTCATCCTGTATCACGCGTCTTCAACTCTCATCTTTTCACTCTTTAACATTTCCGTATCTCTATTCATTCCCTCATGTACTCACCACTATTTCTACATCTTTTTTTTTTCCTCCATCTTTTATTTCTTCCTTTCCGTCGCGCTCTCTTTTTTTTATCTCTTCTATCGCAACCAGATCAGCCCCTCTTTATCCCTCCTAATTTCATTTTATATCCTTAGCATTTAAAATCACCCGTTTCCCGCTTTGCCTTTCATTCTCCTACGACCTTCCCTCTCCTCCATCATCATCATCATCATCATCATCATCATCATCATCATCATCATCATCATCATCATCATCATCATCGTCGTCGGCATCATCATCATCATCGTCGTCGTCATCATCATTATTTCCGTTTGGCTGTTATTTGCACATTAGTTTTGTTTTAATTTTCTTTCTTTCTCCTCCTTGAACTTTTAAAATATAACTTTTAATTATTCACATCCTCGCACGTAATTACGTCCCACATACGACACATTTCATAAATCATATGCATTAAAAAAGCCATAAATTGCCACACTGTTCGAACTCAACACGAACAAGGCAGACCAATGGAAAAAAAATGGAAACGGCACTAACCCTATTTGGGTTTAACCGACTTCCTCCAAAGGAAGAAGTTCCATGGGACTATGGAATTCACAAGCGGTTCCCAGTCGTATGTATATCCCTGTTAGGATAGATGACGACGCAGGGAGGTGTCGACGTCCTCCTCCATACAGCGCTTGGACTCCCCAAATTGATCACCAACTGGTACTGACCCGACTCAACGTTGCTTAACTTCGGTGGTTTAATGAGAACCGGTGTGTCAACGTTATTATGCTGTATGTCATCAATTCCTCGTTAAAAAAAAAAGCAATCGAAAATATCCGCAAAAAACTGGAGCAAAAGAGACAGACAAACAGGCACGGTGTCTACATACGACGATACTTGAGCTCCCCACCTTTTCTTTTATCCACTCTCTCTCTTTCTTCTTATCTTTTCTATCCCTCCCACTTTCCTTAATCGTTCTATCTCTTTAAGACACCTGTTTTCCTTTCTTCATCTGTCCCCACCTTCTCTCTTTCTCCATCTTTATCCCTCCACTATCCGACACCATCCCTTTTCTCGCCCCCGACTCTCTCTCCCCCCCTCTCTCTCTTTAACTCTCCTTCTTTTCTGCAACCCAGTTCACTTTTTCTCCCTCTTTCTCTATCACTTTCTCGCTCTATCTATCTATCTATCTATCTATCTATCTATCTATCTATCTATCTATCTATCTATCTATCTATCTATCTTCTACTCATCAAGAACTTCACCCTGTCCATCTCTCCCCTTTTAACAATTTCATCCGTCCGCTTTAACATTTCAAACTATGCGTTTTTTCATCTCTCATTATTTTTCTCCTACCCCCTCTCTCCATATTTCCTCTTCCTCTCCACATCTCTCTCTTTCTTTATCCACCTTGTCGTCCCTATACTACCCGCCACTATCTCTACCCTCTCTACCACTTCCTTTTCTCCGCCTCTCTTTTTAACCTGCCTTTTTTTTTTACTTCTCTTGCTCTATCTTTATATTCTTCACTCATCCTGAACTTCACCATGTTCATCTCTCTTCCTCTATTCCAGCTCGTTAATATTTCAAACTATGCGTTATTCCATCGCCTTTTTCCTCCTACTCTTTCTATTTATCCTCCTCTTTTTTCTTCTCTTCCAACAACTATTCCTTTTTGTTCTCCCCTTCTTCCTCTTTATCTCTTCTACTCCTGCTCCACTTTCCTTATTCATTCTTTTTCCTTTCGTTCTGTCTATCTAAGATTTCAAACCATACGTTTTCCTCCCACTGCCTCTCTTTTCTCTGTCCCTTTTTACATCTCCCTGTTTATCCCTTCCTTTCTCTCCTTCGACTCTCTCTCTCTCTTTCTTTCTCTCTCTCCTTCTCTAACTCTCCTTTTATTCTGGAACTTAATTATCTTTCTCTGTTCCCCCCCTCTCTCTCTTCTCTACCTATTCGCAACTTACACCCTTTTTATCTCTCCTCCGTTAACAATTTCATCTGCCATTTTTAACATTCTAAACCACGGTTTTTCTCTCTTTCTCTCTCTTTCTCTCTCTCTCTCTCTGTCTATCTCTCTCTCTTCTCCTATTCCTTCTCATCCTTCTTTCTGTTTATTCATCCTTCTCTTTCTCCTCCCCCAGCGCTTGCCCTCACTTTCTTCATCTCCCACTATTCTCCCTATATCTATATCCATCCCTTTACCTCCTCTGTCTCTCTCTTCAACCCTTTTCTGGAATAATTCCCCCTCCCTCTCACTTTTCTCTATCTCTTTATCTCTCTCTCCCCCTCTCTTTATCTCTTCTACTCATCCACGACTTTATACTTTTCATCTCTTTTCTTTTAACAATTTTTATCAGTTCTCTTTAATATTTCAGACCACGCGTTGTCATCTCCCCCCCCTTGCTTTATAATCATACTCTTTTTTCTTTTCCTCCGACCCTCTCTTTCTCACTCCGGTGTTGGCTGTTATATCACACGCCGTTTGTCATCTCCTAAAAACCATTTGCTCGGCCATCTTAGGTGTTTATAGATGCTGGCAACATCAATCTAACTGGACACTTGATTTTCTGGCGCTTTTTTTTATCGCTTGACACGATTACAGATTTGCTTGCACTCGACAATAAACAGGATTTTCTTTTACCAGAAATAAAAGTGAAACAATAAAACAGATGCAGTAAAACCAGAAAAGAAGTTAGTTTGTGACACGAACGCGTCACTTTATCTATGCATCGATTATATTAAACTAGCCTGGGTGCCCGGCGTTGTCCGTGTGTTTGGAGCTGTGTGTTGAGCAAAAAAAAAAAAAAAAGTAGTTAGTAGGCAGGCTCGAACCCAAAAGAACGCGCCCCCCCAAAAAACGTGACGTCTTTGTCGTTGCGTCCATCGCCAAACAGGAAGTGGTGAATGTTTAAATTAAGAAATTAATCGAAAAGAGGGGATGACTTTCGAAAATCTCGGTGAAAAAAGCGACCCCTTCCTGTACAAAAGTACCCAGTTGAGGGCGAAGGAATGAATGTTTTTAGCCAATTTTTCTATATTTGTCGTCCGGAGGGTCGAGTTTCAAAACGATACTGATCCCGTGAAAATTCGTCGCCTCTGTCGAAGGTTTTGGGCATACATACATACATACATACATACATACATACATACATACATACATATATTTAAACAGACAGGTGAGATTTATATTATAGATGTCAGTCGTCTGTGTGCATGGGTTTGCATGTCTAGTTAAAAGTCAAAAACTACAAAACAAAGACGCACTAAATTGGTATATTCTTGTTCAGTGTTACTCTGGATGAATACTATCTAAAATTCAGAAAAAACTTATTTATTCTCCGGGTGTCAATTGGGTCGGCTTTCATCGGGAATGGGACGGCTAGCATTATTATGTACTAATTTGGACATGTCGATTATATAAAGGATAGTTTTTCTGTATGCATGTGTGTGTGGGCCCAGCTAGAAAGGAATGGGCTGGGCGGAGGAGAAAGAAAGGATTGGGGATAGAAAGATAGAGAGAAGTAGGGAAGGAGAAGTTTAAATAGAAATAGGCTATTTTGGGGGCCAGTCAACGCTGGGTAGCCCCGCTAGTCTATTATAATACTAAAGCTGAGTGAGTCAATGTTGCTTTCCTTAGGGGTTTATTCCTCTGTATTTTTATATCACAGAATACAAGCTTAAATATTATTTAGTTCTGGGAATGAGTTACGCTTGAAAATATTTCATTTTAGTTGTCGTAAAAAGTCGTAGTATTAATTTAATTCATCAATTTACACATCACTTACTAAGTTACTGTCTATCACTCTTTCTCTCGCCATATTTTGTTTAGATTCCCCTTGCTATTATCTATATATCTTTAAAAGTGAGGGTGTGTGTGCGAGGACAATTCTCAACCTATATACTCAACGAATTTTTGATCTACAAACTTGAAATTTGGTATATATGATATTCAGACATGTGGTAAACTTTATAATAGGTTTTCATCCGAAAAAAAAAAAACGCGTTGCCAAGGGGTTAAAATTGGAAAATTGGTACGTGGAGCTCTTCGGATTTTTATCTGTTCCACGAATGTGCATGCATGAATCGTTCATATTACGGAATCATTATGTTAAAATTGAGTAGGTTTGAAAACATCGAGTAAGGATCGTGTCAAACTGGCCTTATGGTCATCGTACTTTACTCACTGCCTTTAGGTTTTAGTTTTTATTTAAGCTCGAGTATTTTCTTTTTTTTTTTCTTACAAGAAGTGAATTGTTTAGAAAAAAAAATAACATAATACTCTCACACACACACACATGTCTCCGTTTCTGTATGAATTGAAATATAATATTTATGCCTATTTTACGACCGGCCAATGCTGGGCGCTCTGCTAGAATTATATCACGCTTAATTCACACACACAAATACGCGCGCAACCTTCTCTCTCTGTTTATTAATAAATGTAAAATTAACAAATATGTTTACTGAGTTACTGTCTATCTCTCTCTCTCTCTCTCTCTCTCTCTCTCTCACACACACACACGGTATTTTGTTTTGAATCCCCCAGATATTATGCTATGTAATATTTACCACACACACACACACACAAACACACACCACACACACACACACACACTCCCCCTCTCTCTCTCTTTATTTCTCTCTTCCTCTCTGTCTCTGTTTCCATCTTTCTCTTTGTTTATCAACAAAGGTAAAATTAACAAATATAACTCACGATTTTTATGCTTCGTCATCTCCGGTTAATCATTTTAAAAATGTCTTTATTATTTTGTTCTAGCTAAAGATGGATCATTCTACCATCATCTCATATATTCCAACCGAGAGATCTCTTTAATATTCTAACCGTCCCTTTAAGTACAATTGTTTGTATCTCTCTTGCATCGGGTATATTTGTCAAGTATTCTTTGAAATTCTGCTTCATGAGTCCAGCTACTCCTATAATAACTGAAATAATAGAGATCTTTCTAAAATTCCAATTTCTTTTCATGTCATACGTATGACCTTGGTATTTTCGTTTTTTCCCCTTTCTCAGCTCCATTTAATCTAGTATCATTAGGGGCACTGACTTCTACTAAGGTTGCTTCTTTCTCATTCTTGTCCTATATCATTATATACAGTCAATAGCTCCGTTTTCTATGTACATAGCTGTAGGAATTGCATAATCATAGTGAATGCTGTATGACTTGGCTAGTCCATACTATGCACTGACATAATAAAGCACTTTCCATTGAATCCGTTTTCTTTTTTTTTTTAGATAATTAACTTGATTTAAACTTAAACGTTGTGACCACACGTAGACTTTGTCATGTCAGCATTTATCTCCCTTACTTTAATTTTTCCTTCTATCATCCTTTGTAGGCATAATTTAGATAATCTAGTTTCAAACTTTTTTTTACAAGGGAGTTACCACTTATCAAGGTCCGAAAGCCATTCGAGGATATGGGTTATAAATGTAAGGGGTAGTGTAGTAATCATTGATGGTGTAGACTGGGTAGAATTTTGATTATTTAAGGGGACGACTCAATAAGAACTTGTTTACATTGAACTTGAAGGCTACTATATTAAAATCGCCCGAAAAGCAGGCCAGTAAAACAGTGTTCCATAGGCGGGCAGTTCTAGGAAATAAGCTTCCTTCACGGAATCTGTGTTTAGATTTAAGCCCAGATAGAGTGGAGGAAATTATTGATAGCGGTTGTTGCTAGTTGAGTGTTTTTTGTGAAAATTTGGTAAGGGGGCTCAGACGAGAACTGGCCATGAAAATAGCGACACTACAGAAACAGGCTTGTAACGTCTCTTCTGTTGGAAAGTGGTTGCAGGGAAGAGAAAAGGGCATCACCTACATTTGATATGTCCACGAGTTTTAGTATTTGGCTTTTGATTACGCGTGTGACTGGGGTTAGAGTTGTGATCTTATGAAGTTCTTTAATTGAGATGTAATCTGTGAGTCTGGCTTCAGTCATCAATCTCAAGATAAGAATTATTTATAATTTAAACCAACAAAACAAAATATGGAGGAAAGAAAGAGAGAGAAAGAGAGAGAAAGAGAGGGAGAGGGAGGGAGGGAGGGAGGGAAAGAGAGAGCTAATGAGGAAGAGAGAGAGAGAGAGAGGAAGAGAGAGGAAGAGAGAGAGAGAGAGAGAGAGAGGGGGGGGAGAAAGAAACAGAGCAGAAAGATACGAATCCTCAATTTTGGTTCTTGAATTTAAAAAAATATAATTGGATTTGCAAACTCACGATTTACTGATTTAAGCCATCCAACACCAGCTCAATTGGCTACTAAAGGGCTAAATTTTCTACTCACTTGCTATCTATCAATCTATCTATCTATCTATCTATCTATCTCAATCGAACCGCAGACCTCGAGTCTTGTAATCAGACATCTATAACCGTGTGACAAAAAATCAACTCTGAGAGAGACTTGTATGTACGGCATTTTTGTGTATGACAGATAGAAATAATCTAATAAGTACGGAGTTTTAACGAGTAGTATTTCAACTTAGTATTTAGAAAATGTGTATGACAGATAGAAATAATCTAATAAGTACAATAAAGACAGTTATAAGGTAAATAAAACAAAACATTAGTTCATTTCACTTATTAAATTTTGTCAAAAATAAGAATTTGTTGAAAGATGTCAGATTATGCAAAAGGTGGAACGATAAAAGTGTCGCCCTTGAAAAGACGACATGATTCCATTTTCGTTTGACGAAAATCGGTTTTCTTTTTTTTTGTTGCAGGCCATCTACTAGTTGGCCAGTTGTGTACAAATCCCGATAGCGATAGGAGCCTTCTATCATGTCTGAAGGTGACCCAATGTTCAACGAGTGAGATCGGAGATGCATCGCTATAAAACTCATTTTCTCTAATGATCCAAGTTATGACAACAGGACCATTGCCAGAACCCTGAAAATATATCGCTGTATTGTCACGAATAACAGGGATGTGCTCAGGGTTATTAAAATAAAGTTTTCAGAAACGATTGTGATCTTTGGTGTGGTTACAAGTGAGAGCCACACCATGCCACCTCACATCTTCGAAGTCAGCTTAAAAATAAATACCCATGTGTACCTGGGTGTGTTGAAAAGTGTAATGATCCATGGTGTAATCAGGTGGCCTCTCTGGCAGGACTTGGGTGCAGCAGAAGGATTCGGCGCCAGCCCACAAGTCCAAAGACACCCAGGATTGCTGCGATTTTGTACCCTTCTCTCACCCAACCCCCGACCTGAACCCGCTGGACTACTTCGTTCGGCCATATGTCGAGAGCATCACCAACATGACATCCCACAACACCAAAGCCAGCCTGATCGCCACCATCCATCGAGTATTCGCTGAGTTCCGCTGGCGCTTGTGGAAAAGGTATGCCCAAATTCCAGACCCGTATCGAGGCGGTGATTGAGGCTGAAAACGGCTACATTGAATAGATGCAATCTCTACTAGATAAGCAAGTAACCTGAATTGATGTTTTTAATAAAAGTTTTAAAATAAACCTGTAGTGTTATTTTCTTTAAGGCGACAACTTTATTGTTACATCCTGTACAGAAAAAAAAACAGTTGCAAATGGCAAAGAGGATGTCTAGGATGAAAGTAGATGAAATGAAAAAAGTTCAAGTAGATTAAAAGTGAATTTCAAAGTATGTAGGATATAGTTTACATTTTTTGATTACAAAATACATTTGATTATAAGAAAAACCTTAAATTTAGATGAATTAAGTAAGATTTAGTTTTTGAAATTTGTCTTGCAAATAAGATTGAACTTTGAGAAGAAATATATAATGCAGTTTATCCCAGGGTTAAAAATTTCCATTAATTAATTTGAAAACTGCAATACTTCCTAATATTTTTCTCTAATAAAGTGAAAAGTGTCCCGGAATGTTTTGTTATAAAATGTATGCACGCCTTAGTTCACTTAGATTTCATTTGTTCAAATAATATACAGGGTGGTCCAAATGTTTTTTCATAATATGTATGCATGCGTTAGTTCACTTAGATTTCATTTGTTCAAATAATATACAGGGTGGTCCAAATGTTTTGTCATAAAATGTATGCATGCGTTAGTTCAGTTAGATTTCATTCGTTCAAATAATATAGAGGGTGGTCCAAATGTTTTGTCATAAAATGTATACAGACGTTAGTTCAGTTAGATTTCATTTGTTCAAATAATATACAGTGTGGTCCAAATGTTTTGTCATAAAATGTATGCATGCGTTAGTACACTTGGAATTCATTTCTTTCAATTATATACAGGTAGTCGAAATGTTTTGTTATAAAATGTATGCATGCGTTAGTTCAGTTAGATTTCATTTGTTCAAATAATATACAGTGTGGTCCAAATGTTTTGTTATAAAATGTATGCATGCGTTAGTTCAGTTAGATTTTATTTGTTCAAATAATATACAGGGTTGTGCAAATGTGTTGTCATAAAATGTATGCATGCGTTAGTTCAGTTAGATTTCATTTGTTCAAACAATATACAGGGTGGTCCAAATGTGTTGTCATAAAACGTATGCATGCGTTAGTTCAGTTAGATTTCATTTGTTCAAATAATATACAGGGTTGTCCAAATGTGTTGTCATATGCCTTAGTTCACTTAGATTTAATTTGTTCAAATAATATACAGGGTTGTCCAAATGTGTTGTCATAAAATGTATGCATGCGTTAGTTCAGTTAGATTTCATTTGTTCAAATAATATACAGTGTGGTCCAAATGTGTTGTCATAAAATGTATGCATGCGTTAGTTCAGTTAGATTTCATTTGTTCAAATAATATACAGGGTTGTCCAAATGTTTTGTCATAAAATGTATGCAGACGTTAGTTCACTTAGATTTCATTTGTTCAAATAATATACAGGGTGGTCCAAATGTTTTGTCATAAAATGTATGCATGCGTTAGTTCAGTTAGATTTCATTTGTTCAAATAATATACAGGGTTGTCCAAATGTGTTGTCATAAAATGTATGCATGCGTTAGTTCAGTTAAATTTCATTTGTTCAACTAATATACAGGGTGGTCCAAATGTTTTGTCATAAAATGTATACACGCGTTAGTTCACTTAGATTTCATTTGTTCAAATAATATACAAGGTTGTCCAAATGTGTTGTCATAAAATGTATGCATGCGTTAGTTCACTTAGATTTCATTTGTTCAAATAATATACAGGGTGATCCAAATGTTTTGTTATAAAATGTATGCACGCGTTAGTTCAGTTAGATTTAATTTGTTCAAATTATATACAGGGTGGTCCAAATGTTTTGTTATAAAATGTATGCACGCGTTAGTTCAGTTAGATTTAATTTGTTCAAATTATATACAGGATGGTCCAAATGTTTTGTTATAAAATGTATGCATGCGTTTGTCTGTTTATTCTAATATTTCATTTGTTCAAATAGTATATGTCTATATAGATCTTCTCACTGTATTCGCTATCAAAGAAATAGAAGCTATTGAATTTATTAAATGTTGTTTTATATATATTTTTTTATTCAGAACAGTTGTTGGTATCCGTCTGTCTCAAGAAAAAGTGAAGTTATGTGTCTTGGATTAGTCGATACAACGGTTGATGTGACTGTGCAATCCTATCCTGGCTTACGATCTCAATGTCAGTTGCCGTCATATCTCGTTTGCAGTCATTCTTGTAGCAGGAGATAATGGAATTCTTCGTCTAGATTAGATCGTTATCGTGTCTGTTACCGAAGTGCAATATCTACTGCGACGGTACAAGCCTATCCTGGATCGGCCGGTTCTATTACAGTTACCATGGATGTAGGTAGTGTCTGATTTTAAGAGCGTAATTGCAGCCGTACGTCTGGTGTCCTATCTCCCTTTCGTCCAATGATGGTTTATTTTCTTGTCCTCACTCCTCTTGGGATATTTTCTGATAGCTCATCTGCAGCGGTTGCAATCTTTAGCCACGGACTTCCAGTTTGTTGGATTGGTGCCACCGACTTTATCTCCCGCTTGCAGACGTCCTTATAGCGTAGGACGTGTCTTTTGGAGCCAGTTACGAGCTCGCTGAATAGAATATCTTTTGGGATTCTTCCATCATGCATGACTAAGTCGCCTGAGTCATCCTAGGGATGAACATGCTTGAGATGCTCGTCTAATGAAGGACGCTGTTGTTTGAAACGTCGTCTTGCAAAATTCTCGTGAAATTTAAGAAGAGCAAAAAAGAAAAAAAAAAAAAAGAAAAACAGTTTTATTTTACGTTTCTTAATTTTTGAGATAAGTATTGGTTATTTGTTTAATTTGGATTCTCTGGACTACTGCTTTTAACTTAGATGTCATTTTTATACAATTGCGAATTACTTAGCATCTCTATCCAGTCATGGCTGACGGAACGAGGGCATGATACACCTGCGAAGAAAATAAAGAGTTTCGTTCGAAATTTCGTCCAGATTCACGAGTTTGACAGAAACATTATGGAGTTCGAGAAGATATACCTATCGAAAGTCGGAGGTTACATCGGCTGAAACGTTGTGAAAATGACATTCAAGTTCTAAGAATCCAAATTATATGATTTTTTTTATTTTGTTTTACTATTCTAATCATATTAACACACCGGTTCACATAAGATCACCAAGGTTAAGCATCATTGAACCTGGTCAGTGCTAAATGGATTACCATTTGGGAATACCAGGTGCTGTATGCGCTCTCCGCTAATCTCGGCATTGTTTCTAGTCGTCCTGGAAGTCTCCTTGCCACTGTAATCAAGAAGCGACAATTCAGAAAAAGAGTGGTTAGCGATTGCGCAATCTTTGCTTCACGTTTCAGCAAATGCTGTACATAATACCTCTAATGAAACTGGCAGTGTTCTTAGATTGATTTTGTATCGGAATGTCTTCAATAAGTATTGATAATCGATAATCGAAAAAATTCGATGAAAGAAGAAACTGGCGATTTTGACCAACGTTAATACCTTATACAGCCTAACATCACAAATACATTTAAGAAGTTTTATTACCACACAGGCAAAAAGGCCCTACATATAAAATCAACGGTAGGTCTTTCATATGACAGGTGCGCATTCGAAATAAATCTTTCTTTTTAAAACACAATTGAAGCATGATACTTGACGTTTGCATTTTAAACTTTAATAATTCAAGCCATTATATATAAAATTAATTTTATAAAATCAACAGTAGGTTGTCTACATTGCAGTGTAGACTACAATGTATTGCGAACTAAGACACTACTGGGAGGCATGTAGAGCTTCCTCTAATTGCACCACGATGGATCGCCAACTCGAGCAGGCAATCAATCGATTTGATTGAAAAATGGGAGATTTTATCGATTTCAATGAAAATAAACATATGGGAGTGTGAAACATTCGTTGATCATAATTCAATACCGGGCAACATCGGGTCTCTCTGCTATAGGGAGAGAGAGAAAGAGAGAGAGAGAAAGAGAAAGAGAGAGAGGGGTTGGGGAGTGAGAGAGAGAAAATCAGTCCCATTGATGCGTCGGAAGACGACGAAGCGCGTGTCTGCAGATAATCATAATGTAAAAAAAAAAAAAAAAAAGTGTTGCATTGTGGATAGGTGGAAGCAGATGTTTGTGATTGTGTGTTCGGAAACGATTCTGACGAAATCGTATAAAACTTCGGTGAGTGTGACATGTTATGTGTTTCTCTAATAAATTTCTAT
>NC_136483.1:185122688-185175188 GCF_053919585.1 Euprymna scolopes
TAGTTTTTTTTTTATCACATATACCTTATATATACCTGTATATATATATATATATATATATATATATATATATATATATATATATATATATATATACTAGCAAGAGTACCCGTCGTTGACTGGGTTCAAAAACAACCTACAGAAAATGGACTCTGATTTATGAAAGTATGATAGGTTATGAAAAGAAAGGGCTGTAAAGAGATAGCTTCGAATTTGGGGGTATCAAAACCAAAGCAAAATATGATGAAAGTAAAAATATAATAGATAAACCCCATAATTTATTATACCATACCTGTTCACACTGAAACACTTATCACAATATTCTGTTGATCTATATATAAAAAAAAACTTATTAAACTTTGTGACATATTTTCATTCTATGGAGGTCAGGGGCGAACGAACACCCCATAATTTTATTATACCATATTTCTTTAAACTGAAACATAATTATCAAATTATACTTACGCAGATAGATATGAAAAGTCTTTATTACAGTTTGTGCAGATTTCCATTATATGGAGGCCAGGCGCGAACACAGACCCCGCAATTTTATCATACCATCCCTATTTAAGTTAAAACATACTTATTAAATTGTTCTTATGTACATCTATATCAAACACATTTGTAAATGTTTTTTTTTTAAGTTTTAATTTTTTTATTTCCATACTTTGTGAACCAGGCGCGAACGCAGACCCTACAATTTTAATGAACCACCGTTCTGCCATATCAAACATACCCATTCTTGTGTCTCGATACATCTTCTATCATTATATATAATCAGTTTTTTAAAATAGTCAACCATATAGGAGCCTGTTCATGACCACACACACACACACACACACACACACACACACACACACACACACATTCAGCTTTATATTATAATATATACATATATATACACACACACACACACACACACACACACACACACATATATATATATATATATATATATATATATAATGTTAGGATATATTATTCCACGTATGCTCTAGAATGTATATATCGGTTTCTTATTCGTTTTAATAAGCAGCGGAGTTGAATATAAATAACCAAAAACTTACTTAATATAACAGGGTTAACTTGCGCTTAAAAAATGGCACCAAAATATACACATACTAGCTGAGGTTTCGGTCAATAACGGATTTCTTAGACCTTTGTTTTCTGCGCATCAGTTCAATGTCTTTTATTATTCTCTCCAAACAAGTCATATTGCCATTCGCACGTAAAGGGTTACTATTTGGGGCAGCATTTACAGGGGGCGATGTAAAAAGTCGTGATGAGTAAAAAAAGAAATCCAAAGTGTATTCACTATAACATGATTGACTTGCACTCACAAATAATACACCAAAATATACACATACCAGATTAAGTTTCCGTCAATGCCGAGTTTCTTTATTTTCAGCATGTCAGTTCATTTTTTTCTTATTTACCTCAAAATAGTCCCAAATAGTATACTCTTAAATCAAATTGGCACATGCCTAAGTTTATAGGGGCCTATGTAGGGAGTTGAGCAGCGAGATATATGTTCACATTACATTTAAATTTCTGCATATCAGTACAGTCAAGGATACAGGAACCAGAGAGGGGATTCCATATTCTACCAATTCGAGGAAAGAAACTTTCAGAGTAGAAAAACCTCCGGCATAGGGGGACTTCTACATTGAAGGCAAGAGATTTTGCCGCTTGTCAAAAGTATTTTCGTTGAAGAGGTGCATGATTATTATGGGTTTGTTGGAGCACATTCCACTGAAGTACTTGTGAAAAAAAAAGAAACGTAACATTGCAGCGATGGGACAGAGGTTGGATCTTGGTTGACAGTAGGAGACTTATCAGTTCGGAAACTTTTTTGGACCCTGTCAAACATAGAGAGACTAGGGGTTGATGCACCAGCCCATATATGGCAAGAATACTTCATGTATGGTCGGATGGTGTTGTTGTAGCGATATAGGATAGTGTCAGGTGTGAGTATTTTTCTAGCATGGTAAAGGAAACCTACCTGTTATGTAGATTAAAAAAAGACTAAAACTCTTACTTAATACAACAGGGTTAACTTACGGTTAAAATAATACACTAAAATGTACACAGACTAGTTGGAGTGTCTACCAGTTACGGGGTTCTCAAACCATTTGACTTCTGCTCATCAATTCAAATGATAAAAGCCCTTTTATCTATGTTAAATAGCAATGCAATCATTTTAAGAAGTACAATATTCATATTTATGATGATGATCAATCTCTTTTTTTATCATTGTTTTTCTTTACAATTTCTTTGTTTCTCCAACTTTGCTAACGAATGTCATTGTCCCCATATCAATTCCTTTTTTTCTTCTACATTTGCTCTCCAATTTCATTGGTTCAATTATTTATCTCTTTTCGTCTTTGCTCTCCAATTTCATTGTCTCCAAATCATAGATCCTCAATTACTTAAAATTTTCATCTTCGTTTACCAACTACATTTTTTCCAATTTCATTGTTTTTCCATGTTTTTTTCAATTTTATTGTTTTTTCATGTTTTATCAATTTAATTATTTTTTCATGTTTCGTCAAATTTAATTGTCTTTTCATGTTTTGTTAAATTTAATTGTCTTTTCATGTTTTGTTAATTTTAATGTCTTTTCATGTTTTGTCAATTTTCATTGTTTTTTTCATGTTTTGTCCATTTTAATGTCTTTTCATGTTTTGTTAATTTCATTGTCTTTTCTTTTTTTGTAAATTTCATTATATTTTCATGTTTTGTCAATTTCATTATCTTTTAATGTTTTTTTTTCAAATTCATTGCCTTTTTATGTTTTGTCAATTTTAATGTCTTTTCATGTTTTGTTAATTTCATTGTCTTTTCAGGTTTTGTCAATTTTAATGTTTTTTCGTGTTTTGTCTAATTTAATTGTCTTTTCATGTTTTGCGCATTTTAATTATTTTCATGTTTTGTCATTTTGCTATTATTTCTTCATGTTTTGTCCATTTCATTGTCTTTTCATGTTTTGTTGATTTTAATGTCTTTTCATGTTTTGTCAATATCATTATCTTTTCATGTTTTATGAATTTAATTGTCTTTTAATGTTTTTTTTTTAAATTCATTGTCTTTTTATCTTTTGTCAATTTTAATGTCTTTTTATGTTTTGTTAATTTCATTTTCTTTTCATATTTTGTCCATTTTAATGTCTTTTCATGTTTTGTTAATTTCATTGTCTTTTCATGTTTTGTAAATTTCATTATCTTTTACTGTTTTGTGAATTTCATTGTCTTTTAATGTTTTTTTTTAAATTCATTGCCTTTTTATGTTTTGTCAATTTTAATGTCCTTTCATGTTTTGTTAATTTCATTGTCTTTTCATATTTTGTCAATTTTAATGTCTTTTCGTGTTTTGTCATTTTGCTATTATTTCTTCATGTTTTGTCCATTTCATTGTTTTTTCATGTTTTGTCAATTTTAATGTCTTTTCATGTTTTGTCAATACCATTATCTTTTCATGTTTTATGAATTTAATTGTCTTTTAATGTTTTTTTTCAAATTTATTGTCTTTTTATCTTTTGTCAATTTTAATGTCTTTTGATGTTTTGTTAATTTCATTTTCTTTTCATGTTTTGTAAAATTTACTGTCTTTTCATGTTTTGTCAATTTTCATTGTTTTTTATGTTTTGTCAATTTTAATGTCTTTTCATGTTTTGTTAATTTCATTGTCTTTTCATGTTTTGTAAATTTAATTATCTTTTCATGTTTTGTGAATTTCATTGTCTTTTAATGTTTGTTTTTTTCAAATTCATTGCCTTTTTATGTTTTGTAAATTTTAATGTCTTTTCATGTTTTGTTAATTTCATTGTCTTTTCAGGTTTTGTCAATCTTAATGTCTTTCCGTGTTTTGTCTAATTTAATTGTCTTTACATGTTTTGCGCATTTTAATTATTTTCATGTTTTGTCATTTTGCTTATGTTTCTTCATGTTTTGTCCATTTCATTGTCTTTTCATGTTTTGTTAATTTTAATGTCTTTTCATGTTTTGTCAATATCATTATCTTTTCATGTTTTATGAATTTAATTGTCTTTTAATGTTTTTTTTTCAAATTCATTGTCTTTTTATCTTTTGTCAATTTTCATGTCTTTTGATGTTTTGTTAATTTCATTTTCTTTTCATGTTTTGTAGAATTTACTGTCTTTTCATGTTTTGTCAATTTTCATTGTTTTTTCATTTTTGTCCATTTTAACGTCTTTTCAAATTTTGTTAATTTCATTATCTTTTTATGTTTTGTCCATTTTAATGTCTTTTTATGTTTTGTCAATTTCATTGTCTTTTAATGTTTTGTCCATTTTAAAGTCTTTTCATGTTTTGTCAATTTCATTGTCTTTTAATGTTTTGTCAATTTTAATGTCTATTCATGTTTTGTTAATTTCATTGTCTTTTCATGTTTTGTCAAATTTAATTGTCCTTCCCAGTTTTGTGAATTTTAATGACTTTTCATCGCTTGTCAATTTTCATTGTTTTTTCATGTTTTGTCCATTTTAATGTCCTTCATGCTTTGTTAATTTCTTTGTCTTTTCATGTTTTATTTAATTTTAATGTCTTTTCATGTTTTGTCGATTTCATCGTCCTTTCATGTTTTGTGAATTTCATTTTCTTTTAATGTTTTTTCAAATTCATTGTCTTTTCATGTTTTTCAATTTTAATGTCTTTTCATGTTTTGTCTTTTTTCATTGTTTTTTCATGTTTTGTCAATTTTGATTAATTCCTTCAAATTTTCATCTTCGTTTTCCAACTACATTTTTTCCAATTTCATTGTTTTTCCATGTTTTTTCAATTTTATTGTTTTTTCATGTTGTTCAATTTCATTGTTTTTTCATGTTTTGTGAATTTTAATGTCTTTTCATGTTTTGCCGATTTCATTGTTTCTTAATAATATCTTAATAGTTATCTAATGCCTTCCTCTTTCTACATTTTTTCAAATTCCACTTTACATCGAAGCATTTCAAATTCCTCGTCTTTTCAACCTTGTATCTCCAATGTGAATGTTTTTCCATAGTCGATATTCAATATCACCCACGTTATACTCATGTTGTGTAATGTACTCATGATTTCATTGCTACTCTCTATTTTTTGTAGTGTTTTTGTCATTATTCTTCAATTTACATGTACTATAATACTCCATTTTCTAATTCCCTTGAATTTCCATAATTTCTCCATAATTTATTTATTTAGTCATCGCTGCTCTTAAATTTATTCTTCTTTTCTTAGTTTCTTAGATGTTCTCAAATTTTGTTCTCCTAAAGTCTTAGAAGGCTATCACAATGCTAGAGATGGAAAGTTGTCGGTGTTAATGAGGAAACACAAGACCAAGTGATATCTATCTATCTATCTATCTATCTATCTATCTATCTATCTATCTATCGATCTATCTATCTATGCATGTATATATTTATTTATTGAATTTTTTATCAATAATAAATCTTACCAGAAAAATAAAATTTTTACACAGTGATTTACTGTGTGCGACAGTTTTCCATAATATATTTCGAAGAAAATCCTCTTTGTCACATGGCGGTGTTTCAAATCTCCTGAAATTGCGTTGTTGCATAAAATATCTCAACAGTAAATAGAATAAAATTATTTATTTATCATTCAAACACAGTAGTCTTTGAATATATGGTTGAAGGTTAGTTTTACTTATTTAGAACTGCTATAAAGCTTTACATTTTGCGACTAAATTTGAAATAATTTTTGCAATTTATAGGTCACTTTCTCAGCTATATTTCGGAAAAAAATTCAGTTTTCGTCTAGTAAAATAAATGTTATAATAAAATTACTGGTGTTCACAAGAATATGATTTCTGATTGGCTTACCATAGCAACCAAATCTGTTTGCCCTCCTTACAATTTTTTCATTCGTTGCGTTCCCGCGTTGTTCGCCTTATCGTCATGGTTACGTCAATTCAGCTACTACTGTCGCCAATATTTCACTGCTGTCCCGATCTATTGCTCAACTGTACTGCCATCATGATAATTTACCGTCGTTGTGCTCAATCGCTAACCGACCTTTCGCTTTGGCTTGTCGTCCAAAACAAAATACTGACTATTTATTTTAATTACGTCTTTTATTTGATTTTTTTTATTTAGTCACTTTAAGAAGTTCGTAATAAATGTTATGGATTGTTGACAAAACAAAGCCTGGAAAGATCAAGATTACATAAATTCATAACTTAAAATATTGCAGCATTCAGAATTGATTATATAATGTTAAATTGAATATAAAAAATCTTAATGTTGCAAATATTTTAAGTTATAAATTTATTATATGTTTTGCTAGAATATCTTGTCCTTTACTTTTCCATGTTTAAGCTTAACCATATTACTTTTCATGCTCGCATTTTTCTATTGTATTTCATTCATAGTTGACTATGAGTTTGCATGTTAAGTGTGTTGTATTTTATTTTTATAGTCAATGTTACTTATTTAATATATGTTTTTCTTTTCTATTATGCTAATTAGTAGCTAATTTCTGCTTATTTATTTTTATGTTCAGTTTGCTTTTAAGTTATTTTTTTATCTTCCTTAAACAATCTGGAAATTCTTCATTTTTTAAACATTATTATCAAATGTCTTTTCAATGTTTTGCCATTCCATATACTGTCTTCTATTTCTGTTTTTTTTCTTCTCATCTTTGAAATTTTGCTCCCTACTTTCTCCCCCCTCTCTCCGTTATCATTTAAAGCCTAACCCATTGCACAGTTGGAACAGTCCATTGCATGGATACCACCGGCTAATACACCACTGACTAAGGGACTATTTTAGACGTGTTTGACCATAGGCCAATCGAACATAGCCACCAGCAGAACTTAACAGAAATCAAGACATCTTCCTGGACTATAATAGTACTTAAAGTCAATATCTTTTAGCTTTTTCCGATGGGAATTTAAAAGTTGAAATTGCTGATCGCATTTTGTTGTTTTTGTTTTCTTTAATTTCTATTTCTTATGATTATTTATTTTTATCAGAGTCCGTGATTAGCATAATGGATGGCTTACCAGACTAATCTAAAAGGTTATTTTGGTATGTGAAAAGAAAAGGATACTCAAGACAACGGAATGTGTTTAATGAAATAAATATTTACACATAGCTCACACACGTTCAGTCATGAAAAACAAAGGATACCCCCTGTAAGTGCAACTGGCCGGGAAATTGTGAAGCAAGTGTTGCGCAATCTCCAACCGTATCTTTCCTGAATTGGCACTGCTTGAGTCCAGTGGCAAGGAGAAATCCAGGACGACTGGAAACAATACCGAGACAATTCTCACCTGGAACCGTAGAGATTCAACGTCTCTGTCAACTGCACTACGGTCCCCGAAGGAATATCAAGGTTGTTGTTTTTGTTTTTTTGATCTTATAAATCCACATTTATTCATTATCTCAGAACTGCTAGACTTTGGAATTCCATTCCAGGTCACTGCTTCCCCAACTGTACTGACATGCATAAGTTCAAGTGCAACGTGAACCAACATCTCGCTGCCCTAATCCCTACATAGTACCCCAGTAGATGTTTCCCTTGATAGTAGCCCCCTACATTAAAGTGGCAATGTGCCTTGTTTGGGGTGAATATGTAATAAAAAAAAAAAAAAAAAAAATTATCTGATCTTCCATAGTCGGGTCCGTACCGGATGGTATATATATTATTTGATTGGAATTCATTATTGAGATGTGTATTATTTATGAATTTATTTTTTTGCGGACTATTATTCTCATCTATAACAGTGATGGTCTCGATAAACAAATTATCTCAATTGAGTCTTAGTCAATACACTAAAACCTAACTAAGATGTTGACGTTACCGTTTGGGGACATTTATCACAATTCAGTCCCCCTATTATGCTTCTTCATTATATATCATGTTTCACTTGCATATATGACAATAGGAATTATCCATGGATTGTAAAGTCTTTTTCTTCCTACTCCATATATTTTATTTTAAATGCAAAAAAATAAATAAATAAATAAATAAATAAAATAGAGTATCATTCAACAGGGATGTGCACTGTCCCCAGGTCTCTTCGATTACGCAATTTGCCTTATCCTTGATCAAGCTCTCTATGGCTTTTAGGATGTGGCAGTTGGGTGAGAGGTTAGTACATTGGACCTGGCTTATTTTGTTAACTTTGTATTGTTGGGATCAAAAATGGATAAGGTGAAAATATCTCTGAACACGCTGCTGGAGGCTATTCTTAATATGGGTACGCGCATCAACAATTCTCGTTTCCTTGGTCCTTGAAGATTACTATCTCTGAATGGTCGGCCAAGGCTTTTAGATTTGTTTTTATAGCCCTTAAGTAGATTTCAAGATTAACAAAGAGGCGTATCTACCAGTCTGTCGTCCGGTCGATCCTCCTCTATGGCTGCCAGATATAGTAAATGATGGTTGTTTGTCGGCGGAAGTTGGAAGCTTTTGAAAATGACTTGCTCCGTTGCTGACAGGTCGATCCTGTCTTAAATGCTGTTGACCATCAACATCGACATCAAAATCACTGCCATCACTTCTGTCGTAGTCATCACTACGAAGTTCGTCGCTGGAAGAAATAATCCACGATGTAATCCTCCTTACCTTTCTGTCAAGATGGCGCATGCGTACGTCATAATCATGTTTACACGCAGGTGATCATTAGAGCATCGGAGTTAAGCAACGTTAAACCTGACCAATACTATATGGGTGACAACTTGAGAACACCAGACGTTATATGTAAGAGGACGTTGACACTTCCGGTAGCTCCTGCATCCAACCTGGCAACCAGCTGTCTCAACCCTGTTCTAGATCAAGCTGGTCGGGACGAGAGAGTGAGACCGGTTCTACAGAAACAAGCTTCACTTTAAACAAACTCCCAGCGCAAGTCATCTATCATCTCCAGGATGATCAAATGATCTTCATCCTTCCGACAGATGAACCGCATGTGTGCTGGTGGACGGCTGACGACCCGCAAAACCATTAAGAAGGGCTTGGTCGAGCTGTCAGCTCACCCAGGTGGTCGGTTTTCAACGGTAAAATCATGATTGGTTAGCTATATCATGCAACCTTGCTCAGGACCGCCTTGCACAGAGCACCATGATTCAAGATATGATTTAAGCGAAGGTGGAGATTAGAGTAACGCGAACAGAGTAAACGTCGTTGAAACAAAACACTATCAGAAAAACTTAAAGAAACGAACTGTTTTAAGAACTTAAAAAAATATAGCATCCTATATCTTTACATGCGTGGAATATTGCTACCATATCTCGGCATGTACATCTACCCCTAGCCTCTCACTCTTAGACAGGACGCTAAAAAAGAGTCTCAAATCTAACAGCTCCTGCGCTGTCGGCCAAGCTGCAACTTCTGTCCCATCACCGCAATGTCGTAATCTTGTGCCTGTTTTATAAGTACTTTCATAGGATGTGCTTTTATGGGCTTATAGCACTTGACCCCCATCGACGTACTGTTGAGGTCCCTAGTTGTTGGAAATCCTTCTACTCTAATAATTTCTTCCTTCGGAGTGCTAGACATAAATTCCTGCCCTGTTTCCTGCTTCCCTGACTGTACTAACTTGCACAAGTTTAAATGTAATGTGAACAGCCATCTCGCTATTGAACTCCCTACAGCCCCCAATAAGGGTTACTACTTGGTATCGTGTCTAACAAGACATGATTCCAAATAGTAGCCTCTTACATTTCAGATGGCAATATACCTTGTTTGGGGTGAAAACAAGTAAAAAAAAAATTGAAAGTCCAAAGACCTGCCGCTTTCATTGTCATAAATTCGATCTAATTAGCATCAGTATAAAAAACGTAAAAGAAGTCAACTCGCTTGAATTACGATCACGTCTGAACAAATCTGCATGTCAATGTCGTCACGAATACAAATTTGCATATATCTTTTTCATGAATGCTAGTAATTGATTTAAGATATTCATAGAATGCCTCAGGTGAACCCTCAGGAATACAAAAGAAACTGGTGTATAAGGAGCTCCAAAGAAAGATATATTTAATAAATTTGATGCGTCTTAAACATATATATATATATATATATATATATATATATATATATATATATATATATATATATATATATATTTCAAACCCCGATGTTATGATCACAAAGGTACATTTAAAAATAAAAAAAACACCGAATGAAAACCATTCTAGCAAATAAATACTGGGAACTCAAAGAAAGCGGACGTTCGCCGGTAGTCGAATGGAAAATAGTAAGACAAGCAAACAGATGTAGAGACCTAGCCGATCCATGTAGATTATGCCTTCATGAAAAATTTGCTATCCTACACTTAAAAAAAAACAACATCTATTAAACTGTAGGAGAGAAATAGCGAACAACTGTGTTCATAGGATAAACTTTACTCTAGGAAAGCGATATAAAATAACTTTAAAACTAAGAATAACAATAGAAAATAAACAAATAAAATAAACATACGTATACATAAATTATCATATATATATATATATATATATATATATATATATATATATATATATATATATATACATAAACTAACATTAAAAAACACGTAACCTAAGTTTAAAATAGGCCAGGACACTAGATATCTACGCTCCCCGCTAAAATAGCACACACAAAGGAACGGGTGAACTGGGGGTCAATTTGTCCT
This sequence comes from Euprymna scolopes, assembly GCF_053919585.1. Classification (NCBI taxonomy): domain Eukaryota; kingdom Metazoa; phylum Mollusca; class Cephalopoda; order Sepiida; family Sepiolidae; genus Euprymna; species Euprymna scolopes. The sequence goes on from NC_136483.1 coordinate 185,133,321, forward strand.
GTAAGTGCCTGCTAATTGGCTGATTAGGAAGGGCGCGGTGGAAACTAGAAAGCTGATTGGCTCACTAAAAACTCAATAGAAGTTGTGTATATAAAAACGTGAGGCAACCACAAAATCCTCGCATAAGTCTGATGAATCCTAGCGTGGATGAAACGCGGAATATTCTGTGTGGCTTAATTGCCATATATATTTTATAACTTACTATCTAGCTCTACCTACGTACTGAGCACTGTTGAAGTAAATACTTAAAGTTTACGCATAAATTTATACTTTCGTATATTAATTTATGTGATGAAATGAAGTAGTCATATATATATATATACATATATATATATATATATATATATATATATATATAGAGAGAGAGAGAGAGATAGAGAGAGAAAGAAATGATATTATTTTAATAAACATTGACAATTACTTTTGTACTTACAGACACTAATGTTTCAGTGTAGAAAATGACAATTACTGCCAGTCTGAAGATTTGAACCCAGTCACAAAGTCAACCTTGACTCCGTAGGCTAGCATTCTACCTCTAGGCTTCGAGTAATTAAAATAGGAATTGAAAGAAACTTAGTGCCTATAAATGCTAAGAAAGCGAGCATATATATGAACACGCTTTTCGTCATTATCGTGGCTGAACTTAAGGGAGATTCGAAATCAGGTTCACTCACTCTGATGAGTCGTATAGAGACGAAACATATGTCCGTCGATATATATATATATATATATATATATATATATATATATATATATATATATATATATATATATTTATTTATTTATTTATTTATTTATCAGACTAATTTTCCCTTTCAAATTAGATCTAGGAAAAATAAGTAAAAACATACTAGACAGAATAATACCAAATATAAAAATAAAAAAAGAAAATAAGTTTCTCCCTCTGGCAATCACCGGACAATGTTATAAATTGGTTCTTAAACTTAAAAGACAAATCAAGGTTACACTTCATAACATTTGACACAGACAACTATTACCAATCAATCTCTCCTATCCTATTAAACAAGGCACTCATCCTAGCTAAAATAACTACGACATCACCGAATTAGAAATTCGACTAATATTACTGGCAATTTGATAACAAACTCTGGGTCAGAAAAAAAAACACACTGGTCACTTCGATATAGTGATAGGATCGTCAAACTCTGCCCAGGTGACAGATTTGATCAGAATCTTCCTATGAAATGAATTTAAACACAAATTCAGCAATAGCGATCTACAAGGAGGCCTGTAAAGGGGCGACGCTCTATTAGTAACTGGAGCAGGGCCCAGGATAGTACCATAATTAAACTAAAAAAATTCTTTAACAGATATGGCCTTAGCATAACGATAGAAAAAGAAAAAATACCTCAAACATTTTAGACGTAATCTTAAAGGATTAGATTGCCCTTACCATAAACTAAATTTGTCATTACACTATGCCCACAGATTTTCTAATCACTCCAAATCCGTAATTGAATGAATCCCGATATCAGTGTCCAAAGAAATCTCCAGCATCTTTGCAAATTATGACATATTCAATGAAAAATCCAACTTTTATAACGACACGTTAGCAAACTCAGGATATAAAGATTTTTTAAAATTTTTTATTCAATTTTCACTCCAAACAAGGCACAGTGCCATTTGAATCAGGGGGCTACTATTAAGGACTTAATTAGCGGAGTCATTATGAAGGGAGATGAGTAGAAAGATGTTTGTTAACATTACACTTGAACTTCTGCATATCAGTGCAGTTGGGAAAGCAGAATCCCGGAAGGGAGTTCCAAAGACCCGCAGTTCTGGGGAAAAACTATTGGAGTAAAAAGCTTTCTTGCACCTAGGGATCTCTACTGTAAAGGGATGAGATTAGTAGCTTGTCGGGTTTGTCGGGGGTAGTTACGTCGGGGAGGTACAAGTGTTTGCAGTTCTTCAGAGCATTCACCATTAAATTATTTGTAGAACAGGCAGAGGGATGCACCATCTCGTCGATGGGACAGAGTCTTAAGCCTAGATGATAGTTCAGGACCTATCAGGTTGGCGACTCTCTTTTGAACCCTGTCTAGGAGCGAGAGACAAGAAGCAGATGCACCAGCCCAGATGTGACAACAGTACTCCATACATGGGCAAATGGTGGCCTTATAGAGGTATAAGATACTGTCAGGCGTAAGTAGCTTTCTAGCACGGAAGAGGGAGCCAACCTTCCTTGCAGCAGCCTTGGCAATGATCTCAATGTATCTATTCCAGTTCGTATTCCCTGTAAACGTTAGGCCGAGGAGTTTAAAAGAAGTACTTTCAGGCAATGTGTTCTTGGCCATTGCTATTGGGGGTAGAGAAGGTTTCTTGTAGTTATTGAAGGAAACAAGCTTAGTCTTAGCAGAATTGAATGTGACCATCCATTTTTGTCCCCATTCTACTACAGATTGGAGGTCATCCTCTAGTGTTTCTGCCATTTCCTTGGATATGTGTTCATTTGTTTTCCCCTCATATCTGTTATAGAGAGTGGTGTCATCGGCAAATATACCCATCTCCGAAACAATTTTATCAGGGAGGTCATTTATTAATATCAGGAATAATAGAGGTCCAAGGATAGACCCCTGAGGTACTCCCGCATTTATGTCATATTGTTTAGATGTACGACCGTCGAGGACAACTTTGATTTTTCTATTACTTAAGAAGGGTTTGATTACATTATGAATTCTTCCAGTGATTCCATATGATTTAATTTTCCTTAGAAAGCCATCGTGCCATACCCTGTCAAAAGCCTTAGATATATCGAGGGCCACCGCTCTACCCTCCCCTGTTTTATCCAATGAACGGTATATACGTTCAGAAACTACAGTTAAGATATCTGCTGTTGAACGGGCTTGCCTGAATCCATATTGTTTGTCAGTCAGGAGTTTAGCAGCTGTTAGGTGCTGGACTAGGGCTTGATTAACTAAGGACTCAAAGGAGGCTAATGGGGCGATAATCTAGTGGGTCAGTTCTTTCACCAGAATTCTTGAAGACTGGTACCACAGAGGCGGTTTTCCAGCAGTTGGGAAAGCAATATTCGTTAAGGCATTTATTGTAAAGTTTGGAGAGAACTGGCCAACCTCGGCAGAGCATTTTTTAATAGCACAGCCGGGATGAGATCTGGTCCACATGCTTTTGAGGTGTCTAGGTTTTTTATAATAGCATGTACCTGAGAAGGGGTGATTTTCAAATCGTCTAGTGTGGTGTCTGTTCGCAGAGGAAAATCAGGGAGGGAGTGGTGTACCGAGTTCAGTGTGGAGTTTGAGGCAAACTGACTGGCAAGCAGATTAGCCTTGTCAGTTGCCGTGCAAGCAACCTCATGATTGTTTGATAGTGGGGGAATAGTTGACTGCCCATTATTTACTACGCTGTTGTAGATTTTCCAAAAATCCCGGTTTCCTAATTTCTGTGCTTCGATGCGTTTTCTGGTGGTTTCAGAGTAATCTGTCTTAGCTGTTTCTATCACTCTCTTACAATTATTTCTAGCTTCTATAAACTTCTGTTTATTTGAGCTGAACTTATGACGGTTGAATCTGCGGAACGCATGCTGCCTTTGACAAATGACAGCCGCACAAGCAGAAGTAAACCATTGGGGAGAGTGGGGCTTGCTATAGAATTTCCGTGCGGGAACATGTGCTTCAATTGCAGTTTTGAACCATTCAGTGGTCTCATTTGCACACTGTTCCGCTGGAAGAGTAAAGATATTTTGCCATGGGACATCTCTGATGAGTTCCCTGATGGCTTCCCAATCAGCTTTTTTGTAATACCTGGTTGTTTTGAGTAGTGGGTCTTCAGTTTTAGGGCGAGAATTTAGGCCGATTTCTACCATTATCACAGCGTGATCAGCATTCCCGAGTGGGCTGTGGGCATTGGTTGTACAGTCATCGGGAACCGTTGTCAGAAAGAGATCTAGAAGTGAGGCATGTTGATCTTGCTGGTCTGGGAAACGTGTCGGAAATGTAACCAACTGAGATAGGGAATGGGATATAGTGAAGCTATGTGTTGTGCTACCAACTACGTCTGTGTGATTAGAGAATCCTAGCCAGTTACTGTGGTGGACATTGAAGTCACCAAATACATGTATTTGTGCGCTAGTATCGAGGGAGAGTGCTATATCTATGCTGTCTGAGACTTTGTTTATTAGGGTACAGTCTTGGTTTGAGGGAGAGCGGTAGAGAAAATACAAGTAGCTAATATTGTGCTGCATATTTAGTTTGAAGCACATAAAGGCCTGGTTGTCTGATTCTAGTTTTATTTCTCTAGTGTTTTAAGTACGATACGAATAATAGTAAGAAACATCTCAACACCCTAGACATAGTTACCTACAACATGATTAAACGTAAATCTAAGCAAAAAATAAGACAAGGTCGAATCATAATGATTATATGCGAAATAATCCAAATATTAGACGAAAGAACAATATTTGGTTTACCCCCCCCCCTCATACAATAAATAATAACATTAAAACTAATATCCCTAAAGAATTCTTTAAAATAGTAGAAAATTCATTCAAACACCCTCACAGCTCTATCCTAAATAAAAACTCTATCAAATTATCCTTCTCAACCATGCCCAATATAGCACAAACTATTATAAAAATAGAATCAGCACAGAAAATAGTTAACAGCACTCCAAGCCCAGCTCAACCAAACTGTAACCGTAGCGACCCAGATATCTGCCCACTAGAGAATGACTGTGTACATTCAGACGTAATATACTCATGCACAGTAACAGAGCTTCCATCCATCACGACAGCTAATAACTTGACCGCCCAAACCCGTAGAACGATAATACACATAACTCAATAAACAACTAATCACGCAACCGATAGGAATAGACGTAACTGAGCCACACATTGAACAACACCTGGAACATTTCAACTCAATTAATCCCCGCATAAACGAAAAAAAACTCTTAAACAATCAAACCCCCCAAAAATACACACGTACATAGGATTATCTTCTTTCCCAATGAAAAGCAGAATTTCGAACTACTAGAGAGGCCCTTAAGACTAAAACAACCCTATCCAACTTAGTAAGAAATTTGCAACAAAATAACATAAACTTCTCCTTAAAATGGAAAATATTAAGAAAATCTAAATCATATAGCCCAGACGCTAAATACTGCATGCTTTGCAACGCAGAGGCGTCCGAGATTATTACGGCACTGAATAAATTAAACATTCTCAACTCTAAACCAGAGATAATTTGCAGTTGCAAGCACAAAAGAAAATTCAAATATGGAAATTCAAAAAAACCCGCCGAAAAAAAAAAAATACACTGCCAAACAAAGACTAATATCTATTACCCTAAGGCTAACCATGCAGAAACTTAAACCCCCTCTTGTGTATTCTTCCCCCTAGCAAACGGCTAATACTCCCCATTTTTTTCAGCTGCTCTCTCCACAAAGACTTTAATTTTTAAATATAAATTATTAGTGCACTCTTTAAATATAAGACACAAATATAACCTTACAACACCAACACCACGTTAAATCACTCTCCCCTTGCAAGATCGAATTAACGCTACAGTTATTTTATTCGTAATCTTTCAGACAATTATCTCTAACCAAATTTCAATTTGCCACGTGTAACATTTAACATCACCTATTAAATCGCACCCCCCAAAACGATTCGCACTAGTTATACCAAGACTGTGTCCTCATCAATTTAAAGCCAAATATTCATAAAAAGTAACTTAAAACCCTTCCCCGGACCTCAACCCTGAAACCAAAAATATGAATCCTAAGATCCCCCCCCCGTTCCTTCCACTTACAAAATCACAAATGGAACTAATTCAAACTATCTGAACACTATACTGAAACACATAAATTTATGCAATAAGAAAAATACTCCTAACCCATTCAAACCAGACATATTTATATGTAAATTCAATATAATTTCAGCGACAATCGAAACTGACTCCTATCTCTAACTCGCGCCCCCCCGCGTACCCCCATACCCACATCTCCTGTCTAAAATTCCTTACTATCCGCTAAGGTCTATCAATTCACTTCCCACGCAACTTAGCGCATAACCTCAACCCCGTTTCCACCCAGTTATTTCGTCTCTACTACTCACTAGACTCTGACCTTCATTCTCGTTGAAAGCATCTGAACTCATTTAGAGATGGTTGATTCGACCCGGTTATTGACCCCGGCTGGATTCTGCTACGTCAAACATGTCGCATTCCCCATAATCAAAGGACGAATAAAGAATACAATTCATCAACAATAAACCAAGGAACACCTACGGCATCATATAAGGAAAATACACCACAAACGCAGAAACACCAACTCCAACCTTGGAACTAACCGAACCCCCAATCTTTTCATCGTCTTTTTTAGGAAAGAGGTAATGTTCTCTTCCTCCATATCTCTTGATAAGATGAGTTCTCACTTTGAATTGTCAAATCTTTCTAACTACCATTAACTACACATTTCACTGAACCCCCACACAAGGAAAACTCATTTCTCGTTAAACACGAGCCTAAATATAGTCTGTTGTTTATATCTTGCATTGTCATAAATAACGTATGTCACTGGTTCATGCATCTAGGAAATTCAAGACTATAATATCAATATCTGCAGACAGTCTCCTTACCTTGAGATTTGTATCTTCCAGGATATTGGTTACCGAAGATGTCGATTAGTTGAAACCAGCAACAGCCCACCATTGGAAGATAAGCCGATAGACGCTGTCTTCGAAACTTTTGATCTTGAACCTCCTAAACCAACACCTGAACTACGGCGATCGTTCCTTAAGAGAAAGGTTACCGAGCCATTGATGGTACGAGTAAACCCTAAAAAGAAAGAGGTACTGACAGCTTTTACGAAGAAAAAGCTTGGGAGGGGGGTGTTGGGATTAATGGACTATCTAATGACGTCACTTCCGTTGGTGACGTCACTTCCGGAATCGAGACCGGTGCCCGGCAGTCTGAGATCTGCACGCGACCAAGCTGACAATGTTCAAACGCACACAGTTTAGGAATGGTACTCTCGTCTTTGCCTGTAATCTATTTGAATACATGTTTGTTTCCTAAAAGTCCTGTGTTTCTTCGTTCTTATTACCATTTAACCCATAACATGATATTTGGGAAAATTTTTGTAATCGGAAATTTGGCTGTTAAGGGGTCAAAGTTCAACGATGTGACCTTTGAGAACGCTACCAAACTCCTCCACCAATTTTTGGTCTAAACACTTGAAATGTTAGATATAGGTTCATTGGACATGGATCTAACTTAATAACTTGATTTGAGCACAAAACAATAAATATTAAGGGGTCATAGCCTGCCTTCCTACTACCATTTTTTTTATTTTGCTCAACACACACCTCCAAACACCCGGGCAATGCCGGGCACCCATGCTAGTATATATATAAAAGTGAAAATGTCTGTATCTGTCTGTCTGTCTGTCTGTGTACATTGCGCTACCAAATAACTCCGTCAATTTTCAGTCTACAAACCCAAGATTTAACGTAAGGAGTATTGAGATTTGGGAAAATCTTTGTAATCCGTTTTCGGCCAGAAATTTGGCTGTTAAGGGGTCAAAGTTCAACTTTGAGAACTCTACCAAACGTGTCTGCCAATTTTGGGTCTAAAAACTTGAAATTTTATATATAGATTACTTAGACATAGATTTAACTTTATTATTTGATTTGAGCCCAAAACAGTAAATTTTAAGGCGTCATTATGAGGGGTCAAAGTTAAAAAAAAAATAATCTCTGCGATCTCTAACAAATAACTCGAACAATTTTTGGTCTAAACATTTTAAGATAGAGCAAGCTTTTTAATCGTTTTTTTTTCTGAAAATTTGGGTTCCAAGGGGTCAATGTTCAAAAGAGTTGACCTTTGCGGTCTCTAGCAAACTATTAAGCCAATTTTGGGTCTAAACATTTGAAATTTTACATAAAGGGTATTCAGACTTTTTAATCAGATTTTGGGCGAAAATTTAGCTGCCATAATGTCAAAGTTGAAAGAGTTGACGTTTGCAGATTCTACCAAATTCCTCCGCTAATTTTGAGTCTAAACACTTGAGATTTTAGATGTATGTTATTTGGATATGGGCAAGACATTTTAATTTGATTTGAGCCCAAAATAATAAATGTTAAGGTGTCAAAATTAGAGTCAAAGTAAAAAACAAAATTGATTTCTGCTGTCTCGCCTAAATTACTCAGACAATTTCTGGTTTAAACATTTGAAATTTGGCATAAACGGTATTCAGAGACGACGGATTTTCACAAGATCAGTATCGTTTCTAAGCACGACCTTTCAGACGACAAATGTCGAAAAATTGGCTAAAAACATTAAATTCTTCACCTTCAACTGGGCACTTTTCAACAGGGAGGGGTCGCTTTTTTCGCCGATATTGTCGAAATTTATCCTCTACTTTCGATTGTCTTGCCTTAATTTAAACTTACGTCATTTCCGGTTTGGCGGTGGTCGTAACAGCAAAGACGTGACTTGAGCCGCAAAACATAAATGTTAAGGGGGTCAAAATTGGGGTCAAAGTTAAAAAAAAATTAACCTCTGTGGTCTCTACCAAATTACTCAGCCAATTTCTGGTCTAAACATTTGAAATTTTACATAAAAGGTATTCAGAGATAAGGCAAGCTTTTTAATCGGTTTGGGTCGCAAATTTGAGCTGCCAAGGAGTCAAAGTTCCAAACATTTGATCTTGCGGTGTCTAGCAAACTATTCAGCCAATTTTGGGCCTAAACATTTGAAATTTATACATAACGGCTATTCAGACACGCGGCAAGCATTTAAATCAGTTTTGTGGCGAAAATATGGCTGCCAAAAGGTCAAAGGTGAAAGAGTTGACCTTTGCAGATTCTACCAAATTCCTCCGCTAATTTTGAGTCTAAACACTTGAAATTTTAGATGTCGGTAACTCGGACATGGGTAAAACTTTCTTTTTTTTTGATTTGAGACCAAAGTGATAAATGTTAAGGGGTTCAAAATGTGGGTCAAAGTTAAAAAAAATTGACCTCTGCAGTTTCTACGAAATCAATCAGACAAATTTTGGTCTAAGCATTTGAAATCTTACATAAAGTGTATTCACACGTAGGACAGTACAGAGAGCCCGAGCAAACCGGGCTAGACTGCTAGTAAAGAAATAAATATAATTTAGAAATATATATTCATATATATATATATATATATATATATATATATATATATATATATATATAAATTATATATAGTGTTTGTTGGTATAAAAATTCTTATTATATACTTTCTTTCCTTGTGGAGAGAGAAAGACAAAATAATGTGTTACAACAAGTAGAATCAAACATAGCCAATAAGAACCAGTGATATTCTTTATTGTTTCATTTGTTTACATCATTACGTGAGTTTCTTCTCACACGCTTTCATAGGGATCGAACAGACGGATGCAGATTTGACAAATATCGGAACACAATGCACTCACAGGCAAACAGAAAAAAAGATAAATAAATAAATAAAAAAAGCACATTTTCGGATTTCCGGTCATAACTTGACACGTACTTCTCATATCTAACTTTAATTCTAATGGAAGTTTCCTTTCTCCTTAATTTTAACCTTGTGTAGGAAATACCGTTTTTAATATTATTTTCATACAGATACCTGCAAATAAACTAGCTGAAATAGTTTACGATGTCCTTTAAGAAGCTCTGTTCGTCTGTAGATTTGTCATGCGTAAATTTTAAATAGCGCATTCATCGCAAAACTTAGATTAAATGAACTACTTAATCTTATGAAATATATTAATGTTTTATTCCGGCCATCAACAGGAGAGATTACATGATCGCCGAAGGAATGTATTGGAGGCAGAAAGCATATGGCCGTATTCAAAGTTAATACATATGTCCTTATCTGATCAACAAGCCCAGACGAGAAAACCGCCATATTATCAATTGTAGACTATTGTAGAATGCATTAAGGAAAATTTGTATTCATGGTTTTTCGAATTTTTTCTTTCTAAGCAGATAAAGAAACGGGGTTAGTTTGTAAAATACGAGAAAAAAAGTCACAACATGGAACTGATACGAAAAACTAAATAAGATAGATGGATAGATAAAGAGATAAACAGCCAGATAGCGTTATACACACATACACACATACACACACACGCACACACACACACATATAGATATATAGATGATTTGATATATAGAGATTTAGATAGATAGTCAGATAGCGTTACACACACATGCACACACACATATATATATATATAGAGAGAGATATATAGATGATTTGATATATAGAGATATAGATAGATAAATAGTTGAATCGAAAAGATCGATATATAGATGGGTTATTAGCTAGGTAGACAGATATATAGTTAATTAGATAGATACTTATCTCTTATATATAATAATTTGATTGCAGAAATTCCCCTCGGGACCAAATTACGACAGATTTGCAATTACAAATGCCACATACAAATTTATTTCGTCTAAACCCCTACCCACCATGTAACTTATGTGCACCGTTACAGACACATTTATTAGATATAATAAAATCTTATCTTACTTCCTAGGAGTGACATCATCACAATTGCCAACACCTAAAGACGAAGTAGCTTATATTTCCCTCTCTAACTGAAAAGTCCCCCCACTCTCCTAAACAGAACCGGGTACTTCTATAACCATTGTAACTATATTGACATGACACCGATAATAGCTGAATTGCACACCCATACACTTATAACTACCAGTACACTTCGCTATTCAAAAATACTGATTTCTCCCCAATGACAATCCAGCTATTTTATTGGCTGCAACGATGCCATTCTATTATTCTGGATTACACACGAACATACAAAAAACGAACACCTCAGCCCTAATTCACTACGGCAGTTCAATCGACACATATTGTAATACATCATTTATTCTATTTAAACTTACACATGTCATCACGCCTTGATATAAGTTATTTAATCACTAAAAAAGTACACATGCCATTTCCCATTTCTTCGTTACCGTTATTTATATATTGTTAGATTTAAAACAATTACGTCACAGTTTCTATACATCATATCCGGTTTTAGCGTCCTATATTTACCTAAATTACATTTTAACCAACTAGAAAACATTCAAAAATAATTAGCAAGACATAAAATATACTCAATATTTCGTGTATTTTTCCTTTCCTTATATAGTTTTTCAATCATCTGCGAGGGGAGAGGGAAGGTGGGGTTCATTATTTATAAATATTCGCTTACGTAGTAATTGTCTGTATTTTTGAGATGAGGTGTTTTCATTGATTGAGATTGTCGGACTGACTTCCTCATCTTGGTTGTTCTGCCAATCTCAATCAATTCGCTTACGTGTTTTTCTTTTTGTTTTTTCCGTTTATAAAACTTTGCATTTCTGATTATTACAATTACATTTGATTTTTTTTGGGGGGGGATGGGGGCTTTATATATATTTTTTTTTTGCAGATAGAAACCAAAAAACTTCATTTGTTTTGGTGTGTTTTCTTTTGGGGGGTTATTTTAGAGATTCTTAAATTTAAACAATTAGGTCGCAGATTTCTTTACAATTTACAATTGTCTGGATTTCTCTTGCACTTAGTTCACCAGGAATATTAGTTAGGTAGGACTTCAGGTTCTTCTTCATAAGCCTTGTAGCATCCATAATAACTGGTATGATTGTTATCCCCATACGCTAACGTGTTTTAAAAATACAGCGATTTCAACAAGGTTCTTTCTTGATTTTGATTTAATCTTTTGATTGTGACTTGGTCGCCACTTTGGTTTCATTCATACTTGATGGATGGCATCCATATTGTTGAAAAACAAATACTTCTGCTAAACTATAAAGAAAAAGATTCTGGGAAATAATCGATTTTAAAGATTTTCGATTCTTTCGAAATGTTTAGTTTTAAACTTAGAATCTGGATAACATTTTCTAATTATTAGGTTTTACTGCCAATAACCATGTTTTACGCTCTTGCTACATCTGTTAATGAACAATGACTTCGTAAAATACGCAAAAATGATGACGTCATCGATTATATAGCAAGCATTGGAAGTCCCTACCTATCACACACACATATATATATATATATATGAGAGAGAGAGAGAGAGAGAGAGAGGGAGAGAGAGAGAGAGAGAGACAGACAGACAGACAGTTAGGCAGGCAGCCAGGCAGACCGACAGGGAGAGACAAACAGAAAGAGACAAGAGATTTAGATAGATATGAATAAATTATACTAATTAAACGGACACCCAAATAGATAGGAACAGTACCAATTTGATGGATATATATATATATATATATATATATATATATATATATATATAGAGAGAGAGAGAGAGAGAGAGAGAGAGATAGAGAGAGAGAGAGAGAGAGAGAGAGAGAGATATGTATAGACAGATATATAATGAAAGGATGCGTGCGTGTGAGAGAGAGAGAAAGAAAGAGAGAGAAATGAGAGAGAGAGAGAGAGAGAGAGAGAGAGAGAGAAGGGGGAAGAAATGTCGTTTGTGCCATATAAAATTCGTTGAATTTCAAAGCACGTATTGGCAATTTATTGCATTTTCAGAACAGCGTCGAAAAACCTCAGGTAAATACAAAGTTAAAATTCAAGAAACGGCGCTGTCAAACACATGGCACCCTACTGCTTATTCGAGACCGAGGCTTGATTCCGCTAGGGATTTAGGAAAGACTATGAAGTCTGAAGAATAGCATTTTTTGAAAACAATTTTTTTCTGCTTCTCGTATTAGATTTAGTATGCTTTTATTTCGATTGTCTTTATACCTTTGGAAACAATACAGCTCTCCCTCTTTCTCTTTCTCCCTCTTTCTCTCTCTTTCTTTCTCTCTTTCTTTCTTTTTCACTCTCTCTCTATATATATGCATATATATACACAGTACACACACATATATATACATATATATACATGTATATACATGCATGTGTGTGTGTGTGTGTGTTAGTGGGTGTGTGTAAAAGTGGAAACAAACCAAGTTCTATTTTCATCAATGTTTCGCCTTTATTTCAGGAGTTCCTCGGGATGCTTAAACAGAAGAAAAATAAAATACCAGTAGAATATTTGAAAATATACTTGTGGTGAAAAGGATGTCTTTGTTCTATTTCAGAAAAAAACAAACGTAGTTTGCATTTCAAAAAGTGTATAGCGTTCTGAAGTGAGTGAGATTTTTTAACGTCATATAGCCATTTAGATATTTAAAAAGATAATGGTGCTCTTTTTGGAATATATATGGTCGCTGTAATTCAATTCTTTCCATGTCGTCAGAATATCATCTTCATTTTTCTCTCATCACATATGCGCACGCGCGCGTGTGTGAAAGACAGATGGTTTCGCCGTATCAAAGCTCTTCATTGCGATTATGCCAGCTGGAATCGAAACGACCATCTGAACGACACACACACACACACACACACATATACATATATATATATATATATATATATATATATATATATATATAAAAGTCACTTGTCTATGTGTGTGTTTGTGTTTGTGTGTGTGTAAGTGTTTGTGTGTGAGAGAGAATTCCTTCCTCATAGGTTCTGAAACGGCTGAGCCTATCTTTTGCAAATTTCACACAAAACTAATTTATATTCCTGGCAGTGTTCTTAGATATATTTATACATAACTATTTACTTGTTTAGAATTAATATTTCGAAGTTAGACTCCTTCGTCAGAATTATATATATATATATATATATATATATATATATATATATATATATATATATATATATATATATATATAGGATAAGAGCTCTTTTGGGAAAAGCTAGAGCTCCCTACATTTAAAAGCCTCATACTTGATCTTCCTTGTCCTTTTGGATAGGCATACATTGATTTGACAGATTGTTTATAAAATCAGGAACTCGAAGTTCCTGATTAAAGGTCGAAGGCAGTAAACCTACTGAACTTATCATCCGAGATATGTTGAACTGAAAATACTGCCAGTGATTTGCATCCTTTCTTTCTATCCCTTTATTGTTTATATGTATGCATATCTCTCTTCTGCTTTCTTCCCATCTCTCTGTCGTTTTTTGCCACAATAAAAGATTTGTAATTCAGTTAAAATTAGGACGCTCTTCGTGTTGGTCATAAAAAGTGACGATCCGATCTTAGTCTCAAGTCAATGTATTTATAGAGTGCATATGCGTGTGTAATTATTTGGCAACGTCGCATTATGTGCGTGTGTGTGTGTTCGTTTACCTTGTCATTGTTAGTAGGTGTATAGATGTTGCATGTGTTGATGGCACTAGTGTGTGAGTCATTGAGTCCTTTCCTTTTCGCCACCCCCGGCCCTAAAGGACACGGAGTGGTTTGTAGAGAATACGTTCTTTGGTACTTTGTTTCGGCTGGTTGGTGAAGTCTGTCGAAACCTGATTTTCTTTACTAGCTTTTATTAGGAGTTTCTGACTTTACAATGGCTTACTACTTTCACATATATGTGTTACTTTCTTGAGTTTGGAACGATTTCCATCGGTTGTAAAATAACCTGAGTTCACATGTTCATGTAAAAACTTACTAGATTTGGGGGGTTGAGGAGGAAGGCGAATTCAAACAAAGTGAAGCAAAGGAGGTACGTAATTAGAAGCATTCTCGAGGTCTAATCTATCACTAAATTTTAAAATTTATTTACCGACCACGTGACTTATTCGATTAAAAAAATCAACTTGTTACTGATAAAATTTTGCTGTGTGGTTAAGTTAATTCATAAACTTGTCACAGTACAACAACGGTCATTAAATAGTACACAGTGAATCATCGTAGAAATTGGTCTTCACTGAAACGCAATATTGAAAAATACTTTGGATAAAATCTAGTGATACAAACAAAAAAGATAGAAGATCCTCGACGGAATTGATTTCCTAAAGTGGAATTTAAGGAATTGATTTTTTATTTGATTTTTCATTTTTGAAGGTCACATATCCGCGTTTGTATCCAAATGATTTTTATCTATTCGGCAAGAAAAGGTTTTCGCCATGAGCCAAATAATGTGCGAGAATAAGAATAATGGTAAGAAGAAAGTGTAGTAGTAGTAGTAGTAGTAGTAGTAGTAGTAGTAGTAGTAGAATGAAGAAAAAAGTTGAAGTAGTAGTAGTAGGAGGAGGAGAAGAAGAAGAAGAAGAAGAAGAAGAAGAAGGAGGAGGAGGAGGAGGAGGAAGAAGAAAAGGAAGAAAGAAATGAAGTTGGAGGAGTAGTAGTAAGAGGAGACAAAGAAGAAGAAGAAGAAGAAGAAGATGGAAAATAAAGATAAACGAAGAAGAGGAAAAGAGAGAAGCTGAAGAAGGAGGGGGTGAAAAAGAATAAGAAGAAGACAAAAAAGAGGGGGAAAAAGAAAAAAGGAGACGCAGAAGAAGTCAGAAAAGTCGATATGTCCGTAAAAACGCCGGAAAGAATAATTAAAAAGATGCCCCGATAATCGATTCGAGATTTACGCAAATGCAAAGTTAATAAAAAGAAAATATCGATTTTGCTGCTGACGATTTTGGAAGGTTGCTTTTCTCGCTTCCGGGTTTTGAACAAATCGAAGAAATTACTCCTTCAATTTCTCACGTCAAACATACATTTTTTCTTTCTTTTTTTTTTAAAATAAATCTCTAGTTAGATTTTAAGTTGTCAAACTTTTCAATTATATTCGAAATAAGACAAAATACAAAATACAGTATAATTGGAAAATAACTCCCTTGACGTTTTGGCCTTCTGGCTAGGAGCAAAATACAGTATCTCATTTCATACCGAACTCTTCTTTTTTATTCTCGGTTGGAGGAGGATGTATCCTTCAAGACTAAGGCAATTAAAATTATTTAAATCTAGATTGACCTTAAAAGATAGACACCTCATTTGGGGACTGTAAGGAATGTGGAGTCGCCCCTGAGTTATCATTGCTCCCAGGTCCACTTTGGCCTGGAGTGGTAATACCTGTTCGAGTATCTCGTGATACTGGCTTTCTGCCCCAAACTGCACCAAACATTGATGCTATTGCTTTTTTCCTTTCTGATCGCAAAACTCAATCATGTTATGTAAAGTAAAAATAAAACAATAACAATTTTCTTCTACGAAACGATCAAACCAAAAACCATAAAATAAATATCTGAATAAATATTTAAATAAAGAACTTGAAGCATAAAATCTTTTCCAAAATTACTGAATGCAGCATTAAATAACTCGAAAAATTGTGGATGTACCGTAAAGTGTAAGACGAAATACACAAGTTAAACTCCATGAATAAACATTTGAAAATATAAAGAACTTGGAGCATAAGTTTTTTTTTTTCTTCCAAAAATGACTAGATTCTGCATTACATAACTCGAAAGGCTTGATATACCGGAAAACAAAACAACTAAACAAATCTAGAGTGGAGAAAGATTTGTCCCACATTAAAAACTGACCTTACATCTAAATCTGCCTTTGTGAGGAGGCAAAGAAATAAAAACTCATTATTAAGTGTGTGTTCGTAATTCATTATTGAAATATAATTATTAGGGATGTGAAAACAGCATATGCTTTTCATTATTTTGACTCTCGAGTGTGTATCCGTTGATATATTATATGTTTTTATAGAGATTGATGTGGTTATCGGTTGATATACTCGAGAGTCAACACAATGAAAAGGATATTCTGTTGTCATAGCAATAATAATTATATTTGGATAATAAATGACGAATAATAATAACAAGTTTTTTATTTCTGTGCTTCCCACACAAAGACATATTTAGATATATCACGAGAAATAAATACAGTGAAAATTTGTAGTATGGTCGTTTTATTAGTATTCGCCACAAAATTTTTCATCCGCCTGCTAATCGCGTCAATTCAATTCACAAGTAACTTATTTTCTATATACTATAGTCTCCTGCCAAAGTCTCACGGCGGGGGCTAAGTGTTAGAGACGCCCCTCCATGGGATTAATGGACTATCTCATGACGTCACTTCCTCTATTATTACCAATTAACTCCACAACACTAAGTTACATGATAAACATCTCTATAATATTCTGCTTGTTCCTTCCTTAGTTAGTCCGTACGTTACGCTTAAAAAAAATACCAAATACTATATTTTAAGGCCAAACTGTTTCAAACAAAACTGACTTCGTGAAATTTGGTTGTAAAAGGTGAATCTAGCAACCTTGGAAAAGAATACACGAATGACATCCCTTTGATGTAGTCTTCTTTTCGAATATCATTATAATAATATATGATCGTTGTTGTGATGGCGTGAAGAAGAAACTTGTAGTAATTTCAACGTACAGCAATTCTTAATCAACGACAGAACTCAGCAGAACGTAAAAGAGCACATTCGACAAAAACAGGGCAAAAAAGAAAATTGTGTGCTACGAGGTGCCGAACTGAAGGATTAAACAAAAAATTGTCTCTTACAATGTGATTTTATTATTTTTATTGAACTTTGTAGCACAATATTACTTTTTAAATATTTATTAGTACTTATTCATGTATCTTATTTGGGCAAGTTCTATATTAAAAATACAATAAACATTATGCTCATACAGATGTTAATAAACTTATATTTGTTGCGTGTTATTGTTTTTTTTCTTCACAAAAGTACTTTTTGCACTATCAAAAAAAAAAAAAAAAAAAACGAGAACAAATACACCAGCTTTATTAAAACATATTTGTTGATTAAATATATTTCTTATTCTGTGGAATTTCCATGATTCTTGTTAGTGTTCAATAATAAGGTAGAGACGTTCTTTATACATATGTTGAGGGTGTTTATACCTGCTTGTTTGACGATGCTACTGCTTTTCCCGTCATGCTATGGAAATAAGTTTCTTTTCATGAAGAAAGAGGACACAAGAAGACGTTTACTGAGTTTTCTTCCAGGTTTTATTTGGTGAGAATTGGCCCAGGAGAGCGAGACTAATGTCATCTTAAATATAAATGCGGGTGTACCTCAGGGGTCGATCCTTGGACCTTTACTTATATTCATAAATCACCTCCCTGAGATGGGTATATTTGCTAAGGACATCACACCCTGTAACAGATACGAGGAGGAAACGAATGAATTCATATCCAAGGCAATCGCAGAAACGCAAGAGGAAGACATCCAATCTGTAGTGGAATGACAAAAATGGAAAAAAAAAGCTTCTTTCCTTTAATAACTACAAGAAACTGTTTCAACCACTAATAACCATGGCTAATAATACATTATCTGAAAGTACCTCGTTCTAACTCCTCGGCTTAACAACATTCCTTGGGAACATGAGTTAAAACAGATAAATCGATGGCATTGCCAATGCTGTTGCAAAGAAGGTGGGCGTTCTCTACTGTGCTAGAAAGTTACTTGCGCCTGAGAGTATCCTGTACCTCTACAAAGCCACCATTCGCCCATGAGTGGAGCATTATTACCACATTTGGGCTAGTGCATCGTCTCTCACTCTTAGACAGGGTAAAAAAAAAAACCAAAAACAAACTCGCCAAGCTAATAGGTCCCGCACTGTCACCTAGGCTTCAACTTCTGTTCCATCGACGAAATTTGCCTGTTTTACAAGTATTTTAATGCTAACTGCTCCGACGAACTACAAGCCCTTGTACCCCCTCTACGTAAATATCCCCGACAAACCTGAAAAGCAGCAAAATCCCACCCCTACAAAGTAGAGATCCCCAGATGCCATAAAGCCTTCTATTCTAATAGTTTTTTCCACCTAGAACTGCTAGACTTTGAAATTCCCTCCCGGGTTCCTGCTTCCCTGACTGTACTGACATGCAGAAGTTCAAGTATAATGTAAACAGATATATTCCTGCTCAACTCCTGACATAGTATGCCTGCTAATTATGTCCAAGATAGTAGTCCCCAACATCAAAGTGGCAATGTACCTTGTTTGGGGTGAAAATGTAAAAAAAAAAATACTTTTTACTTCTTACCTTATGAAATGAGTGACACACACGGACAGAGACATCAAAGTAACTTTCCGCTTATATATTTCTACATTATTGACGGTGTCTCATTCGCATAACTTCAACAGAGAGATGGATTTGAAAATATTCTGTCTATCTTTATAGTGTTTGGTATTCTGCTGCACTCTGCCTCAACGTCTCTGTGAACGATTCTGTCTGTAGATTAAAGTTATTATAACATGCTCTAAATGTGACCCTTTTCAAAATCCACACAAGCTAACTTAATCACACTTGACGTATTATCCTTAATATATCATACATCGTATCAGTTTTGTCTTTGTCGTTTTCTAATTGATTCACCGTATTCATCAAAATCTGGTTTTAATGCATTTTTTTAGGTACAACAAAACACAACTGTTTATTTTTCAAATTTACCAACGGATTTTAATAAATAAGGTCCTTTAAAAACAATCTGTAACCTTTTTAGATAACCCACTTTAAAAAAAACATGAACGCCATAGCAATTACTACACTAATTGCTACACTAAAAAATGAGGAATAAACGTTACATGAAACCTTATTGTTTCATTAGATGAATAAGGAAGGAAAATGAGAAAAAGGAAGAAAAGCCCTTAAGGCCATGACATTTCGAAGCTAAATGCTTCTCATCAGAAGTGGACCAAAAGCCGGCATTATACAAATATAAGAATATATAAATAAACAAAAACCGGCATAAGAATATTAAGATTAGAAATGAAAAGTATGTATTAAACCATATATATAGAAAAATATAAAAATAGAAATATAAAAATAGAAATATATATATAAAAATATAAAAATATAAAATGAAACTAAAAACCAAAGAATAAAGTATAGGCATATATCGATAAGGAATATTACTTTCGGGAAGAGCAAGCTTAACGCTTGTTGTCTGAGGCGCCCTCACGGGGGGAATTTCTACGTGGCTAATCAAACTTATTTTTGCAAGATCAGAAGGGTCCTCCGTTTGGGGCGCTGACCAATTTTCCAACTTTCTGACCTTATATTACATGCCTCCACGGTGGGAGAGGAGTAAATTTCCAACGTCGAAAGGTACTCAAGCTCGCACTAAGAACTCCTTCTCCAACTACAATATTCGTCCATACTGTAACTTATCAGATTTATTACTCTACCTGAAACAAAACCGCTGAATTACTTCAAACAATATACGCATGTCGAGTTTCAAACCTAGCTTGAGGTAGTTGCTAGTCTAGTCGCGGTGATGAGCTGTGACATAGCGAAACAGTACTGTATGTGGATAACTATATATATGTATAGTTATATTTTGTGTACAGAAAGTTGTTAGTTGAGACAGATCATTGGTACCGTCGGTTTCAAGCTCGATAATAAGGCCCGTTTAAGGTATCCTTATCAAGCTCTCTTCAGCCAATATTCGTCTATTTCATAACCGGAAGTGTGAAGTATATATATATATATATATATATATATATATATATATATATATATATATATATATATATATATGTAATTGTACATCATTGAATCAATTTTGATTTTCATTTTTTATTAGTATATGAACAGTAGCACATTGATGTGGGGTGCTACTATCAGGGACATAAATTGAAGGGATACTATGTAGGGAGTTGAGCAGCAAGATGTCTGTTCACATTACACTTGAACTTTTATATATCAGTATAGTTGGGAAAGCAGGAACCCGGAAGGGAATTCTAAAGTCTGGCGGTTCTGAGGGAAGAAACTATTGAAATAGAAGGCTTTCTTACATCTAGGAATCTCTATTTTGTAGAAGTGAGACTTTGCTGCTTGTCGGGTTTGTCGAGGGGGTACAAATGCTTGTAGTCCATCGGAGCATCCACCATTACTTGTAAAACAGGCAGAGGGATGCAACATTTCGTCGTTATTTTAATATATAAACATTGTTTGTTAAAAATATTAATAAAGTAAAACTGCTCCTTAAAGTGAGCTGAAATATATACTAATAAAAACAAAACGTTCTCAAAAGAGGAAATCAAATTTTTACCAAAGAACATAGCAATACCATAACATAAGGGATATATGATGAATTTGATCCAAGCAGTGAATTAATTTAATAAAAGATTCAGATGGAGATTCTACCACTACAGCAATAAAAATCGAGAGGATAAGAACAGCGCCACCACATAGTGGAGAAGCCGGGCAGATATGATTTGTTTTATTTAATTATCATTGGTGTGCCCGGGTGACGGCAAAAGACCTTGCTGAGAGAAAGATTGGATTTGTGATATCTTTCTTTTGTTGTTGTAAATTGCACTCTGAAAATATAATTACTCAGAGTTCAAGATTAAGGATGTTTATAGTTGAGTACAATGCGCGCGGGGAATGACCTTACGGGACATGAGAACGCTTGTAGATCCACAGGTGCATTCGAGGGGAAGAGAATCTTCCCTGAGGTGACGCAATTGGATACGATTAGTCGAGGGAACAACCCCGGTCTCACCTCTCCCTTGAGTATATGAACGGGGCGCAGGGTCAAAACCGTCAGTTGAGAGTTGGAGCTGAGTTAGAACAGAGTTGAAGCTGAAATTATTGATAGTCTGAGACTGTATCTCAACTTGTAAGCAATCATCACACCCCTCCCTTCTTGCATCAGCCTACCACAATACCAAGAGAAATCTACCTATTGACTCAGTGAAGTCTGTCAAAATCAACATTGAACTATGGACAATTGTATAAAACTATATATTTGTATATCTTATCGTGAATTTAATTAGTAGAATAGAGCACCGAATTGTTTTCTATTGTGTGCATGAAATTGCTTTTATTCTAGCGCGACAGATCGACGAAGCGGCGACATATCAACCCGATTGCGAAATTAAGACCATCCGAATCGATTGACGGGTCCTGCTACACTAAGACACCTTGCTGACCTGCGAAAGACGGGTAACACAGAATAAGAATACAGATAGAAATTCTATAAAAGAAAACAGGAATATAAATTACTGCAAAATGTACAAAGTTAAAACTAGGATATGCCTACCACAGTTACAATCATTCAAAAAATTCGAATTTGCTATGTTGAACCTTGTGAAAAGTTAAGAGTTAAAAAAAAAAGCAAAAATACTTGAACCCTAAAATAAAAAGCATAAACAATGTATTTAAAAAAATAATAGACAATCTGAACATTATATTTCCAGCAGATAAGATGATGGGCCATTATTCATATAATAAAGTTATTTTTGGTGAAAAATATAGAAAAAGAGGATCTTTATAAAATAATTTGGTTATCATTAAGAATATGTGAAAAATGAACATTCAAGATAAAATAAAAATATATACACCAATTAAACCTTGACTTTTGCTGAAAGGTCACAACTCTGACTTCAACAATAAACCTAGCATTATACAAATTGCACCGTGTGTTTCTGATTTAGGTAATATTAGTCAAAATAATATTAGACAGGATTATACCCACTTTAAAATCTAAAATACAACATAACCTTTGGATTTCTTCCGAGGAGGTGATACATTGGTTCCAGAAAATTCCTAAAAACCAGAACAGTAAATTCATGTTTGTATATTGACTCATACTATCTTTTAATAACCCCTTAACTATTCGAGAAAGCACCAAAATTAGTGGACAGTGAAGAGATATATAAAAAATATCGGATTTAAATGGGGGGGCTATATAGAGATGATTAATTTGTTAATTCATCATCATCAACGCTCTGATCCCCATCTGGCATCAATTGTGATGGATGGCTCTCGTCTGGGTGAGGCCCATGTTTTGACAAGCTTCTGGGTTTGACCTTTACTCCTGATCTGAAATGGAACACGTACACCAAGTCTGTTGCCAAGGTCGCTGAAAAAATGGTGGGATCCTTCTACCGCTCCAGAAGATATCTCACTACTGATGCAATTCTCTATCTATATAAAAACCAAGTATGTCCAAGGATGGAATACTGTTGCCATATCTGGGCAGGAGCTGCTAAAAACAGCCTATCCTGCTTTGACAGAGTACAAAATAGACTTCGTGGCTTAGTGGGGGATGCCCTTTTCTCTACCCTGCAACCTCTCTCCCACAAAAGAGACGTTGCGAGCCTGTCCTTGTTTTATCGTTATTTCCATGGCAGGTGCTCGTCTGAACTCCAATCTCTCGTTCCCCTCGCCAATCTTTCACGAAAAACACCCGTCTAGCTGAATCCACTGTGAAAAATTTCCCCCACTCTATATCTGTGCCTAAATCAAAACGCGGATTCCATGAACAAAGCTTTTTTCTTAGAACTGCACGCCTGTGGAACTCTGTTCCGTCTGCCTGCTTCCCACCGGACTACAACTTGGATGTGTTCAAGTCCAACGTTAACAAATTCCTAATGAACCGCCCTCTTAAGTAAACACTTCATCAAATCTCCACACTAACGTAATGTACTTGCAATAACCCTTATCTCTGAGTGGCTTCCGGGCCTTGATAAGTGGTGATCACTGTGTAAAAAAAAATTCAAGCGATCGAATTACAGAAAAAAACCACGAAGCAAATTAAAATATTTTGAATGAACTTAAGTTAGAAATAACACTAGACTGCAATTGTAAAATACTGAATATTTTAGATATGACACTAAATCTTAACGATAATACTTATGAACTGAAGTAAACACTTTTCTATATCGATTATAAGTCGAATCATGCAAGCGTATGAAAAAAAGAACTATTATCTCCAGTATATAAAAAAAAGAATATCCGATTTATCACAAAATGAGGATATTTTTGATAAGAATAAGGATTATTATAATGAAGATTTAAGTAGATCAGGATATCATGGGTAACTCAAATGTATAAAAAAGGTGAATAATAAAAATAGCAGAACAAACTACACAATAGCATACAACAAATGAAAAGAAGTAGAAATGCTAAGAATAAAAATAGGTATAAAATAACAATAAGAATAAAAAAATGAAATTAAAAATAATGAAGAAGCATATAATGGCGATAATGCAGTTAAGAATAAGAGAAATAGACGCAAAAAACAAGTCTGGTTTAACCCGTCTCTTAGCGAACGTATTCAAAATAATATCGCTAAAGAATTTTACAAAATAATTGATAAGAACTTCCCCCCAGAGAATAGATTGTAAAATAATTAATAAAAACACAATTAAATTATCATTCTCAACCACTGCCAATCTAGGCAATACTATAATCAGGTGTATCTTGTTGAACTCGGGAATCTGTATGGAATTTTTAACGGTTGGTTGATTGGTTTATTGGTGTTTTCATATCAAAGACAGTGGGTCATTTAACGCCAAATCATTTATTGAATTAAGACAGGTTTTATTTATTTATTTATTTATTCATTTATTTTATTTTTTTAACTTTTCATTTGCACAAATGTTTAATTATTGGGTGGACAAGAAAGTTCTTGCGGTTATAAACTTTTAAATTCAGATGAACATGTCTCAGCCCAAACAAAAAATTATTAATCGAAAAAAGCATCATCAGAATCAACACACTTTTGCCAGTGCAAATCAAGTGTATTTATGCCAGTACATAAAAATCTTATGTTCTGATGGCGATGAAGTTGCTGAAATGAAATTTGATATCTCTTAGGTTTTTTAAGCATTTCTTACGCAAAAAGTTCTCGAGATACTTGAAAACGTAATAATCAGTAGGTGAGATATTTGGAGAGTATGGCGGATGAGGAAGAGTTGTGTAGCCCAATTCCTTCAGCTTCTGCAGTGTAAGTTTAACAACGTGCAGTCTGGAATTGTCGTGGAGGAGAATTGTGCCTTTTATGTTTACTAATGCTGGGTGTTGTTGTCGAAGTTTCTGATGCATTTCATCCATTTGTTGACAGCACTTCTTTGCTGTAATGGTTTCGCCTGCATCCAAAAAAAGCTGTAATAGATGAGACCGGTCGCAGACCACGAAACCTTCTTTTGGTGAATCTATAATTTCGAGAAGTCTCGTTGAGCTTCGTCCGCGTTTAACCGCTGGACTGAGCGTCGGCGGTTGTTAAAGAACCCACTTTTCATCACAAGTCACAACCCGATGGGGAAACAGCTCACTCTTGTTGGGTAAAAGAAGGAAAGATGACACTTCATAGCGGTGTTTCATTTGGGTGTCGTTCAATTCGTAAGGCACCCATTTATCAAGTTGTTTTTTTGTCTTTTCAATCTCTCAAGTGGTTAGAAATAATCGTATACGTTACGTCTAATTCAAAAATAAGTTCTCGAACAGTTGTGCGTGGATTGGCTTCAACTAAGACTCTTAATCGATCGTTGTCAACATCCTATTGCCGGACACTACGTTCATCATTTTCAAGACTTTAGTCGCCGCCACGAAATTTCTTAACCCACCATTGTGCTGTGCGTTCAGTAGTGATTCCTGGGTCAAACGCTTTGTTGCTATTGCGAACTGTTTCAGTAGCTTTTTGACCTAATATAAATTGAAATAAAAAAAATTGTGCGAATTTGCTTTTTTTCCATCTTGCATTCAACATTCTGAAAAAGAAGATATAATTGTTTTAAAACAAAAACGCTCTTTCAAATCAAGTAAAGGTATTATGACGAAAACTTATTTGAAAATACATCATTTGTAATCAAAAATTTAAAATTCCGGAAAGCACCTTCCTATCAACGTATTCCTACTACTACTGCTAATAACACACACGCACACACACACACACACACACACACACACACACACACACATATATATATTCGCTCTGTCAGATGTCAAAATAAAGCGTACATTAAAAATAGATCATTTCAATCCTTGGTGCCACGTTTATCTCAAAGCAGACATTTTCCCTCTATTTTGCGGCCATTTTTTATTTCTAATATTTTGATTATTTTTAAAATATTTTTTCTTCGTTTTCCTTTTCTGTTCTGACAATTTTGTTTTTCTTTCATTTTATTTTTTCAAATATTTTGTTTGTTTTATGCTAAAATATATTTACATTATTCGTCTTTCTTTTACATAGAAATTATTTTCTATTTAAGAATTGTTTTGGTTTAATCCATTGGTTCTTTATAATATTTGGCTTCTTTCTTTCTTCAATTCTTTATTTCATTTTATTTTGTTCTTCATTTCTTTCATTTCTCGCATTTTTTTCTTGTCTTTATATATATATATATATATATATATATATATATATATATATATATATATAAGTGAAGGTGGCTATCTGTCTGTGTGTGTCTGTGTGTCTGTCTGTGTACATTTCCCTACGCAATAACTCAGTCAATTTTCAGTCTACTGACTCGAAATTTGATATGCAGGGTACTGAGATTTAGGAACATCTTTGTAATCCGTTTTCGGCCAGTTGAAATTGTGTGTGTGTGTGTGCGCGCGCGTGTATGTGTGTGTACATTTCTCTACCAAGCTACTCTGTCAATTTTCAGTCTACAGACTCAAGATTTGACATAATGGGTATTAAGATTTGTGAAAATCTTTTTAATCCATTTTCGGCCAGAAATTTTGCTGTCAAGGTATCAAAGTTCAACGATTTGACCTTTTAAAACTCTACCAAACTCCTCTATCAATTTTGCGTCTAAACACTTTAAATTTTAGATGTAAGTTATTTGGACATTAAACTTTTTAATTTGATTTGAGCCCAAAACAATAAAGGTTAAAGCGTCAAAATTGAGGTCAAAATTAAAATAATTGACCTCTGCGGTCTCTACTAATATTTGGTCTAAAGATTTGAAAATTTACATGAAGTGTATTCAGACATAGGGTAAGTTTTTAAATCGGTTTTTGGCAGAAAATTCGGTTGCCAAGGTGTCAGAGTTCAAAAGATTTAACCGTTGCAATCTCTAGCAAACTATTCAGTCAATTTTGGGTCTAAACATTTGAAATTTGACATAAAGCGTATTCAGACATACAGCAAACTTTTTAATCAGTTTTTGAGCGAAACGTTAGCTGCCAAGAGATCAAATTTGAAAGAGTTGACCTTTACAGACTCTACCAAACTCCTCCGCAAATTTTGGGTCTAAACACTTGAAATCTTAGATGTAGGTTACCGGAACATGAGTAAAACTTTTTAATATATATATATATATATATATATATATATATATATATATATATATATATATATATAGTTATGAACAGTTCATAGAACCCGAACAAAGCCGGGCTGAACTGCTAGTATATATATATATATATATATATATATATATATATATATATATATATATATATATATATGTATATATATATATATATATATGTGTGTGTGTGTGTGTGTGTTGTTCTTAGTATAACGGAGGTCCTGGATATGACCTTAGACTATATTCAATGGTAAGGTTCTAGCTTGCGGGCTTTGGGGAGTGTGGAGCCACCCTTTAATTGCCATTGCTTCTAGGTCCACTCTGACCCGGAGTAGTACCTGTTAGGGTCCCAACTTTAGGTTGAATAGAAAGCGTCTTGAAAAAAAAAACAAATATATTCTATTAAAAATTTTTCTTCAAAATAACTGGATTCGGCATTAAATAACCTAAAAATCGTTGATATGCCGTAAAACAACCAACCAATCAACTAGTATAACAGACTGTGAAATAAAATTCACAATTAATTCCACGTGGCGCTAATCCTTGCCCCATGTCAAAACTACGACTCAGTTACCCATGATCTCATGTCCTCTTAGTAAAACCAAATTTCAACTCCAGGAGCGTACCTCCGCTTCAGTTGACACTACTCGTGGTCGATAAAATCACCGGCAATTAGCCGAAACAACACAAATCGAAACCCTTAGCCTCGTCAACACGTATGAATCATAATCCTGGCTTTACAGACAAGCTGTTCTTCTGGCGGGTGGCACCACAAAACTTCAACATCCCCGGCCTTATTCTCATTATCGACATTCAACCACACTACTAATTCTGGGGAACAAGACAGAAAAAAACTTAACTACAGCCTATCTGGTGGTCAGCACAATAGTTTCCAAGATATCATTTAACATACAGCTCCAATCGGACTTCACCAGATCCGGGAGGCCACGACCATCCAACCAGAGTCATGGAAAGGAAGCAAATCCACACCTTAACTAACTTAACAATTTGCACCATCCATACGGTGCCTAGCAGATCCTTAACTAGCAGAGAGGTATCATGTGGAAATTCCATCCCCGCTGAGGTGTCGAGGCAACAAAAATCAGAGACCTCCCCTTTCATACAACTCTAATGACCCTAATCAGTTATCTTGATACTACCACTCCCCCTATGCGAACATCTTAATTGGTCGAATGTCACTCGTGTCGGCCCCGTTTATTCCACACCATCGTCATAACTGCGTGGTCGCAACACAATGGCCAGTACCATCGTGGTTGTCCACACATAGCATTGGGGGTTACCTTTTAACCTCCAAGAATGAGCCTTTACAAACGCCCAAAGACATATAGCATGGCACCATCTCGTATTTTAAGTTCATGCGGAGATCTCGACAATCATTCCCTCATAGCTATAACGCGCTTTCTATAAGCACATTATCTTTATGAGATAATAGATTTTCCTTATAACAATACGAGAGCATTTTATCTTATGCCTCCCGCTGAATGTACACTATTCGGAGAAAAATCCCTCGAAAAACAACAAACAAAATAAAAAATTAGTGACCTTCTAGAAAACTAAAATAAACACACAACTGCACTCTGACCTTTTATAAGCTTAAGATAAACTCGCTGGCCCCTTTCCCCTAACTCGGTAGACTGTTTCTTTAATAATTAATCATTAATTAACAATAAGTACGCCACAAGCCAAGATCATCCGCCCCGTTCCAGTCTGTGACGCAATAAAATACAAACAAAACAATCAAAACTTGTACAAAATTGTGCAACAATAACATACTGTCGTTCACATACAAAACGATATATTTTTTGCGGTTTCTCGGTAAATCTCCGCTATATGTATTGAAGCAAAAGTTGCTTTGATTCATTTTTTTTTGGGGGGGGGGGGTTCAAGCACACAGAAAGCAAAAAGTGCTCAATATCTGAAGAATAGCTTCTTCTCTTTGTTTCCCTTCGGCCGAAATATCTGGTGGAGAGGGTGTCACTTCTTCTTTTTTTTGAGATTACATTTACATATTTTTATCCGTTCTTTTATTTTTGAAATTGTTCCGGGGGTATAGAAGTTGCCCAGGATGAAAATGATAAATATCCTTAGTATAGTAGGCGTGTTCCAAATGGAACTTCATATCGACCCAGGCAACGCCGGATACATTGCTAGTATATATATATATATATATATATATATATATATATATATATATATATATAGAGAGAGAGAGAGAGAGAGAGAGAGAGGCAGATAGAGACAGAGATAGATAGATAGATATATATGAACGAAATTAGATAAATAGATTTACAGACAAACATATTGATGAATAAATATAATATGAACAGGCTGACACACACACACACACACATATATATATATATATATATATATATATATATATATATATATATATATATATATTCCTATAAATTCGTTTTCCTTTTGTGTGTATTGATATTCATATTAAAACTCTCTTTTCTATTTATTTAAAAAGAAAATACAATTTTCTTATATATGTGTCGATGAATTGTATTCATCTCCAAAAGATCTAGCTAATCTGCATATTATTTTAAACATTCATTTTAATTACTTCCCTGTTAGTTTTTTCGGTTTTCTTATGGGATGATCATCTTTAGTTAACTACTAGCATGGATGTCCGGCGTTGCCCAGGTATTTATAAGGTGCATGTTGAGCAAAAAAAAAAAAAAGCGGTCAATTTTTTTTTAACTTTGACCCTTATTATGACCCCTTAAAATTTATTGTTTTGGGTTCAAATCAAGTTATTGTTAGATCCATGTCCACGGAACCTATATCTAAAATTTCAAGTTTTTAGACCCAAAATTGTCGGAGGAGTTTGGTAGAGTTCTCAAAGCTCAAATCGTTCATAATAGGGATCAACGTTAAAAAAATTGACCTCTGCGGTCTCTTCTAAATTACTCAGACAATTTCTGGTCTAAATATTTGAAATTTTACATAAAGGGTATTCAGAGATAGGGCAAGCTTTTTCATCAGTTTGGGTCAAAAAATTTTAGTTACCAATATATAAATGTATGTACGTATGTCTGTTTGCATGTCTGCCTTAAACTTTCAATAGAGGCGACGGATTTTACCAAGATCAGTATCGTTTTAAAGTTCGATCTTTCATACGACAAATATCGAAAAATTGGCTAAAAACATTGATATATTCCCCTTCAACTAGGCACTTTTCTACAGGGGTGGGGGTAACTTTTTTCGCCGATATTTTTTTAAGTTATCCTCTCGTTTAGATTGTCTAGTCTGAATTTTAATAAATGTCGCTTCCGGTTTGGTGGTGGTCGTAACAGCATAAACAGTAGGTTTTACTCCGTTCTTTTTCTCCTTTGCGGTACGGGTTCGAGCCTGCCTTCATACTACCAATTTTTTTTTTTTTGCTCAACATACACATCCAAACACCCGGGCAACACCGGGCGCCCATGCTTGTATGTCTATAAAAGTGAACGTGTTTGTGTATCTGTCTGTCTGTCTGTCCGTCTGTCTGTGTACATTTCCCTACGCAATAACTCTCTCAATTTTAAGTCTACAGACTCCAAATTTGATATACAGGGTACTGAGATTTGGAAAAATATATGTGATTGGTTTTCGGCCAGAAATTTGGCTGTTAAGGGGTGAAAGTTCAACGATTTGACCTTTGAGAACTCTACCAAACTCCTCCGACAATTTGGGGTTTAAACACTTAAAATTTTAGATATAGGTTCCTTGGACATGGATCTAACTTAATAACTTTATATAGCCCAAAACAATAAATTTTAAGGAGTCATAATAGGGGTTAAAGTTAAAAAAGTTGACCGCTTTTATATATATATATATATATACATATATATATACATATATATATATATATATATATATATATATAGATATATATATATAGATAGATAGATATACACACATATGCATACACACACATACACACACACACACATATATATATACAGAGAGAGAGAGAGAGAGAGAGAGAGAGAGAGAGAGAGAGAGAGAGAGAGAGAGAGAGAGAGGGAGGAATAAATCATATGAACGGAAAATAGATACCTAGATATGAACGAGCTGAGATAGATAGATAGATAGATAGATAGATAGATAAAAGGATCCACAATAACATACCGTGCCCATAATCGTAGTGAAACAGGAAACCGCCTTGTTTGATGGAGTCCGTCATAAGGCATTCATCTCTAATATGGTGAACACATGATAATTTTAGTGTGGCATGTTTTACTTAATTGAAGAGTTCCCACTTATCTCAGTGAAGGACGATCAAAGTAATTAAAGGAAGAACAACTCAGATTCTAATATGTGTTTTCTCTCTTTTTTCCCTTTGATATTCAAAAGGAGCAAATGAAAGGTGTCGGTTACCAGAAAATGTTTACTTCTAGGCGAGGTGGAGCTCCTCTATTGAGGTGAGCAGAAGGAACAGCGGTTTTCAAACATCATCACATTCTTAAGAAAAAATATATTGAAGTGCAAGACTGATTAAAAGAAAAAACGTTGCTTAGAAAGAGAGAGGGAGATAGAGAGAAAGACAAATTGACAGAGATAGAGATAGAGAGAACGACAGACGCACATACGCGCGAACGCACACACTCTCACTCATGCGCGCGCGCACACACACATACATGTCGATCGATGGCTCCGTTTAGTCTCAAGAGACAACGGATACACCCTGTTAGGGTAAGTGCGCGTGTAATTGTGAGACAAAGATTGCGCATTCCTCATCCACGCCACTTTTTTAATCGGCATTGCTAGAGTCCAGTGACAAGGAAAAGTTCAGAACGACTGGAAACAATGCCGAAATAAGCGGAGAGCACTTATAGTACCTGAAATTTTAAAATGGTCACCCATTTTAGTACTGGCCAGGCTCAACGTTGCTTCACTTCGGTGATCTTACGGGAACTGGCGTTCCCCATCATGATTTCTGCCGTATCTATCTATCTATCTATCTATCTATATATATATATATATATATATATATATATATATATATATATATATATATATGTGTGTGTCTATGTATGTATCTATCTATATATTTTGTGTACAGAAAGTTGTTAGTTGAGACAGATCATTGGTACCGTCGGTTTCAAGCCCGATAATGAGGCCCGTTTAAGGTATCCTTATCAAGCTCTCTTCAGCCAATATTCGTCTCTTCGGCACGACAGGAAAACAAATGAACATATATCTAAAGAAATGGCAGAAACACTAGAGGATGACCTCCAATCAGTAGTGGAATGGGGACAAAAATGGATAATCATATCTATATATATATATGTGTGTGTGTGTGTGTGTGTGTGTGCGTGCGTGTGCGTGTGTGTGTGTGTGTGTATTTATAATAAAGAAAGAAATTAGGAAATTGTTTTAAAATAAATTAATTAAGAATGGTTAAAATGTGTGAGAAATAAAAATAAAATAAAACTACATAGAATGATATGAGCACAAACGAAAAAAAGAGGGTTAGATTTGATTGACTTTAAAAAAAATTGCCTCTGAGATGGGTATATATGCTGATGACACCACACTCTATAACAAGCACGACAGGAAAACAAATGAACATATATCTAAAAAAATGGCAGAAACACTAGAGGATGACCTCCAATCAGTAGTGGAATGGGGACAAAAATGGATGGTCACGTTCAATGCCGCCAAGACTAAACTAGTTTCATTCAATAATTACAAGAAACCTTCTCTACCACCTATAGCAATGGCCAACGACTCTTTATCTGAGAGTACGTCTTTCAAGCTCCTTGGCCTAACGTTCACAGGAAACATGAGTTGGAACAATTACATCGAGGGCATTGCCAGGGCCGCTGCAAGGAAAGTGGGCTCTCTCTACCGTGCTAGAAATCTACTAACACCCGAAAGTATCCTGTACCTCTATAAGGCCACCATTCGCCCAAGTATGGAGTATTGCTGTCATATTTGGGCTGGTGCATCTGCTACTAGTCTCTCGCTCCTTGACAAGGTTCAAAAGAGAGTCGCCAATCTGATAGGCCCTAAACTGGCATCTAAGCTTCAGCCTCTGTCCCATCGACGAAACGTTGCATCCCTCTGCCTGTTCTACAAGTATTTTAATGGTGAATGCTCTGATGAACTGCAAGTACTTGTGACCCCACGACGTGAACACCCTCGATAAACCCGACAAGCTGCAAAATCCCACCCCCACACTGTAGAGATCCCTAGATGTAAAAGATCTTTCTACTCCAGTAGTTTCTTCCCCAGAACCGCTAGACTTTGGAATTCCATTCCAGGTCACTGCTTCCTCAACTGTACTGACATGCAGAAGTTCAAGTGCAACGTGAACCAACATCTTGCTGCCCAAATCCCTACATAGTACCCCAGTAGTTGTTGCCCCTGATAGTAGCCTCATACACCAAAGTTACAATGTGCCTTGTTTGGGGTGAAAATGTAATAAAAAAAAATAATTAAAAAAAAAAAGCTGAACGTCTTTGTGTTTTTTTTTGTTGTACACGAATTGCCTCCTATATGGGTTACTATTATATTGAACTGACCACATTCCATAATAGAAGAGGTATCAAAGACCTGAAATGGGTATGATAAAGTGGGGGCCCTAGGTGGGGAGATCACTTATAAGAGGGAATCTTATGCACGCTTACACCGTTTCAAGAACTACCAAAGTTGGTAAGATAACCACCATGGGGAATGGGAAGGTTTGACGGGTTACACCGCTCGCTCCCACAACGGGGGTGGAGCCCGTGGGGATGACTTATAACTTGAAACCCTTGATGTACACAGTTTAATATACATTCGTAGAATTACCAAATATGGTAGGATAATCCATCAGGGAGTGGGAGAAGTTTTGACGAGTTACACCACTCACTCTCACCAACAGGGGAAGGGCCCCAGTGGTGGTGTCACTTATAACTGGAAACCTTATGCACGTACACACCGTTTGATGTAGAGCTACCGAATTTACCATGATAATCCATCATAGAGAAGGGGGTGAAGGTTACGGGCTATATTGCTCACTCCCACCAACTGATGTGGGGCTCCAAGGAGGTCACATAATGGGGGACCCTAATTAGTGTAGTTTCTGTAAATAAAGATTCCCACTATTGCCCCCTCATGTTTGTTTGAGCAATTGCCCCCTCCCCCACAAAGATGGTCTAAGCAATGCGGGGGTTGTCTGTGTGTCTGTCTGTACATCTATCGGCGATGTAATAAAGTTCAACCTGTGTGTGTCTGTGATACAGAAAGTTTGAAGAAAATAAATATTAGTTTAAAAGAATTTAAAGTTATATATATTGTTACATAAATCACAATCCACTTTTGAAGGCGCTTTTTTAACCTAGTCAACGACAGATACTTCTGATAGTATATATATATATATATATATATATATATGTGTGTGTGTGTGTGTGTGTGTGTGTGTGTGTGTGTAATTTGAGGTTGCTTCTTTGGTGAGGAAAAAATAGTCACCGATAAGCAAATACTAAAATGAATAAACTAACAAATTCACACCCAATTCAACCCTGTTCTCCGTGAATCTTCACACTCAGAAAAAAAAGGCCTTCTTTTGCTGAGAATTAATTTTCGCTCTTCATTTTGAATTCCGTTTTTGGAAATAAGGGTTGTTGCCTGATGAGGTCTCTAGTTAGTAAATACTGGTAGACCGAAACATGCTCATGACTGTGTAGCAACAAACTACTGATTATGTAAAGACAAATGTATATATATATATATATATATATATATATATATATATATATATATATATATATATATGAGCCATCATAAAGAGGGGAGAGAGAAGAAAGTGACATGAATAGGCAGATATAGAAATAGAAAAACAGACGCACATACGCACGAGCGCGCGCGCACACACACACACTTTCTCTCTCTCTCTCTTTCTTTCTCTTTCTCTCAAACACACATACACATATGTATGTATGTATATATATATATATATATATATATATATATATATATATATATATATATATAGCGAGAGAGAGAGAGAGAAAATAAAGAATAAAAAACGACAATATAGAAATATATACTAATGCATAAAGATATAATCGTTTATTCAATATGGATGTTACAGCAATTAGGGGTGTAGGATAATTAAACCCATGACAAACTCCTTAACCACTTTACATATCACCTGTCTCCACATTGTAATATCAACAATCTTCTTCCTTTATCGCATTAATTATTTTAGTTTGTTTTTTGTTTCCCTTTCCTCCAATTTCAATGTATTACCTTTTTCCTCTCATGCCCCATTATTTCGTTCCTAATGTAGTTATCGCTAGACGCCGCATCTCCACTATGTTACCTTGCATTTTCTCTTCTCTTCTGACAAAAAGAATTAAGCTTCGAAATACCCAGGTAAAAATAGTTTATTCATCCTACACCCCTAATTGATGTAACACCCTACTTGTAGAGTTGAATGTAGTAATCAAAGAGGAAAGCGCCCCCGTGTGCGTGTGTCGTGCGGTCATATAACTTACCTTCGGATGGGATCTGAGAGAAAGAGAAATTAAAGATGGCAGCCATGGATTTATAAGGTGTAGTCTCGTGGAATCTCACGAGATCTCATTTTCCACTGCACATGTATGCAAATGGAATGGGGTCAGTTTTCTGATAAAATGTCTGTTGACAGGCAGTGGGGAGAGACGTGCTGGAAGTTGAGAGAGAAAGTTGTCAGTGACGAATTCTAGCTGGACTTTTGCGTGTTGTATTTGGTTTATTTTATTTTGCTGTTTACCAGCCCATTTAACGTCACTACTAAACAAGCGATTAAATCTATATGCATTAGTGTATATTTTTATATTGTCGTTCTTAAGCTCCAAATCAAGTTGTTGAGCATTGCATTAACCCGATAAGTCTCCTCTTAAAGAATTTCTCTAATTGTCTTAACTCTCCCAATATATATATATATATATATATATATATATATATATATATATATATATATATATATATATATAACTACTTAATTTACTCACATAAAATTAATATACGAAAGTATAGATTTATGCGTAAACTTTAAGTATTTACTTCAAAAGTGCTCAATACGTAAGTAGAGCTAGTTAGTAAGTTATAAAATGTATATGGCGATTAAGCTACACTGAATACTCCGCGTTTCATCCACTCTATGATTCTTCAGGCTTATGCGCATAAGCCTGAAGAATCCTAGAGTGAATGAAACGCGGAATATTCAGTGTAGCTTAATCGCCATATACATTTTATAACTTACTATATATATATATATATGTATATAAAGCTGGACGTATGTGTGTGTGTGTGTGTGTCTGGTCACGAATAGGCTCCTATGTGGGTGACTATTATAGAAAACTGATCACATATAATGATAGAAGATGTATCGAGACACAGGAATGGGTATGTTTGATCTGGCATAATGATGATTCATTAAAATTGTGGGGCCTGCGTACGCGCCTGGTCCACAAAGTATGGAAATAAAAAATTTAAAACTTAAGAAAAAAACGTTTACAAGTGTTTTTGATGTAGATGTACATAATAATACTTTGATAAGTATGTTTTAACTTAAATAGGGATGGTATAATGAAATTGTGGGGTCTGCATTCGTACCTGGCCTCCATAGAATGGAAATAGGCACAAACTTTAATAAAGACTTTTCATATCTATCTGCGTAAGTATACTTTGATAATTATGTTTCAGTTTGAAGAAATATGGTATAATAATATTATGGGGCGTTCGTTCGCGCATGACCTCCATTGAATGAAAATATGTCACAAAGTTTAACAAGTTTTTTTTAATATAGATCCACAGAATATTGTGATAAGTGTGAACAGGTATAGTATAATAAATTATGGGGTTTGTCTATTTTATTTTTACTTTCATCCTATTTTGCTTTGGTTTTGATACCCCCAAATTCGAAGCTATCTCTTTACAACCCTTCCTTTTTATAACCTATCATACTTTCATAAATCAGAGTACATTTTCTGTTATCTGATTTGAACCCAGTCAACGACGAGTACTTTTGCTAGTATATATATATATATATATATATATATATATATATATATATATATATGAACGATCACAGAAAAAAAAATTGCAAATGAAAAAATAAAATGAAACAATAACAAAAATCTCCCGAATACTCGCATCTAGATTATTCTTGCGCAGGACATTTCTTATTCTGGATTCTATGAAAAATAATATCGGCAAAAGTCCACCTTCTATCCTCGCTCAAATAAACTTTGTATTTAAACTATTCAATATAGCGAAAACATTAAGATTATATAAAAATAAATACATGAGCTATACTTAGAACAATATCAACAAAACTTTTGAGAAAATAAAGAAAAATCGTATAATTGTACCGGTGTATAGGATTTTGCATAATTATATATGTTTATTGAAACCTATGATAATTTAATAGTCAAAGAAATTTAATAGTCAAAGAAAAACTTCTTTCCCCCGATGCAACAGTAATCGGAATTGTCAATGCTATAAAAAGAGCTATAGAGACATTTGGAACAGCAGTATTCAAACCATGATCATAAAACTTAAAGCATCAAAAGAAGACGAAACAATATATGGAGCAATGTTGGAAAATATTTGCAATTCACTGCATAAATCCTCCGGATCAATATCTGAATCAGATGCATCGGTGAGCACAATATTTAAATCCATGCAACATTTCATCAAATAATTTTGGTTGAATTCTGCAATTTTTTTTAATGAAATCCAAAAAGACCAAAATAACATTTGCTCAAAACGTGTACTCAGTGACATAGCAGCTTGATCTTTCAAAACATTAAAAAATTCCACTCGAAAATTTTCTTTTGGATCTGTTCATGATTCATCTATTCTTTCATAATCGAACTGTTTGTGAACTCTCTGTCGTATCAAGCTTGTGGCAGCTGAAAATATGATTTCACCTGGGCCCATCTCTAATTCTTGAGACAATTCTCTGGCCGAAATTTGAGCGAACATGAATCCATTTCCTTTGTATTTTTTCAAGAGGTTTTTTTAATACATTCCAGTGCAATGTCAAATTGCATGTCTTTCGATTGCATCAATTTGCTGATTATATTCATTTGAAACCATAAATCGTACCAGATGACTAAAGTTACCAGAAATTAAATTTTTTTTGGCTCTTTCGCCAAATCAGTTGCTTCAGTCCTTGCTTTTGGGTCGTTGGCATTTCAGACACTTCCACTAATGCATCGTACTCTGCTGTTGTTTGATAACGAATAGCTTTTACACTGTTAGACCTGCATTCCCAGCGTGTATCAGAAATAGGCTTTATTGTCAGATTTTTTACATGGGGTTTTTAAGATCTTCCATCGCTGTGTTGAAGCACCAAACAAAACATAAATTTGATGCAAAACTCCAAAGAGTGTTGTTGCAACAACTGAAGATCTCGCCAGATCTCCAAGAATTAGATTGAGACTGTAACATCCACATGGCACATGAAATGATTTCGGATTGAGTTCAAGTAGACGTTTTTGTACACCACGATTGCAACTTTTCATATTCGCGCCGTTATCATATCCTTGGCCTCTGCAGTTTTGGGGACATAAGTTCAGATCTTCAAGCTTTTTTAAGCATGCTTCTGCGAGACCTAAACCAGTGCTGTCGTCGACGGCTATGAATTCCACAAAATATTCATTGATTTCTACACAATGTTGCATATTCGCAAAGTCATAGTCATTTGCTCTAGGTGACCAGCGTCGGATATGTAGTCCAAAATGATAGAATAATATTTTGAATTTTGAACATTATTTATAATTTTTTCAAAGCGGCATCACCGATCAGATTAATTACCTCATTTTGAATTCTTTTGCCCAAGTAATGATCATGAATTTGTTGTTTTTTATACGTCGTAAATGATCTTTTAGGCATGAATCGTACTTTCCTAACAATTCCACCAATCCCCCCCCCAAAAAAAATTTCCATTGTTTCGTCGAAACAATCAATCCACAGTTCCACGAAATGGTAAATTCCGTTCTGCAAGGAATTGCACAACTGAAATGATTATTTCTAAATCATTTTACCAGTGCTGAGTCTCTTTTTTGCATAAGTCTTTGTGTTTCCTTGTCAATTTTCATTTCTTACTTCAACCTATTTTCCAGTTTCATCCAAGCGCCGATAGCACGAATGTGCTTCATGGACAATTCGTGATCAGCTAAAAGACTGGACATGTTTTTCCAATCACTATTTCCTTCACTTGTGAGCTTGGAACAATATGTAGCAAAAACAAAATTTTTATGGTTCAAATAAACCAGCCAACGATGATCTGAGCATTCACCATTTTGTAACTTCCTTGAAAAAAATCTCACAGAAAATGCCGCTTCTCTGAACGTTTATCTTGAGGATACTTTATTTCATTTCCAGATTCACAACCAAGTAAATAGTTCTTTATTGCTCATTGAAGGTGGCCATGAGCCTGGATCTTTCCAATCGAAGTCGTTCTGCTGGCTCTCATCTACATCGCATGAACCTGAATCGCCATCTTCCTTGACCGTGCCCATGGCTTCTTCCTGCAAATTAAACGATTCATTGACCACTTCTTCCAAATCTATCTGACTACATTGACCACTTGCTAGCGATTGGGACGAATATTGTGTATCTTTTTCGTTTTGAAGCTGAGTATCTGAAGTTAATACTGCCGAATGTGGCGGCTGACTATTAACGAAATTTAATATAGCATCTCTTTGTTTGAAATAAATGCCTCGCTCTCTGTTTTTCGTTTGCGTTTTGATGCACCAGACATGAAATAACGTTTCGACATTTTAGCCAAGAGTCTTTCGGTAGTCTGGATTAATAAAAAGTTTAATAACTTATCATAGGGTTGCAATTAGCATCCTTGCATCACTGGATAGAGAATGGAATTCTTTCTATGTAAAAAATGGCGAGGGAAGCTGAACACAAATTTTAGTTGAAAAATTTAGGTCTACATGTAAACGAGTATGAAGCCTTGATTGGCGAAGTACGAGCAAACCAAGTAGATAAACAATATATACAGAAAATCTCTTTCGTTTAAATGAATAATAATTTACCTCAATACTCTTTTCATCAAAGATTCAGAAAATCTTATGTGCGATATACTAGTAGTCCCAGAAACGGCGAGTCATGACGACAGAAGAATTTAGAAATTCTCGACAATTTTTAAAACCTCGTAGCTTCTTGACTTTTTACTTTAAGCCTTAATTTTTTTTCTTCAATAAAACGAGAAAAGATTAAAATTTTGTTTTGATTAAAAAGCTTAAAAGAAAAATATTCTTTAATTTTTTTAATGGAAGCTGTGTAAAATTGAAAAATAAATAATTATATTTTCTAAAAAATATGACCTAATGAAGTAATTTCTAGATAGATTTGAACTAAATTTTATATAAATAAATTTTAAAAAGAAAAATAAAAACACCAACAATTGCAGGGAATTTTTTTAGCGGGGTTGTGGAATAAAAAAAATCCCTAAGAAACATTGAAATTTTTAATTAATTAATTCATTTTTTTTTTTTTGCTTCAGATATATTTGTTTCCGTATTACCCTTCGAATTCTTTTTGAAAAAGTGAAAAATTGATCGTAGATTTTTTTTTTATCAAGGTTTTAAATTTCTCACTTTTCACCGTTAATTTGGAACCCCGGCAAACATTTTTTTAAAATAAAAAAAACATCATTTTATTCATTTATGCTTTATCTTCAAATCTTTGAAGTAAATAAATTTCCGCGAGTTTAAAAAATAAGAAAACAGTTTCTTTGAAAAATAATACTGTTTTAATTGCAAGAGCATATAATTTTATGTAAGACATGAAAAACAAATCACAGAAATTGAATAAATGAAAAAATTTTGATAAACTTTTTAAAGATTTTATGGATTTCAAAATTTTAAAAAGAATGCTTTTCATTATGTGAAAAATACGGAAACGCGATTATGCCGTTTTTTACGATTTCTTTTTTTTTTTAATCAAAAAATTAAATTTTATAAGGTTTAAAACTATTTTAATTGTTTATTTTGAAAGTGCATTGTATAAATAAGATGAATACACCATTAAAGCAATGAAAACTTATAGCATTTGCAAGTTTATGTGATTGTGATAAGGGTTATTTTTTAATCGCCATTTATGGGACTATAAACGATATTGTCGGATTTACCACAATATACACTAGGGGCGTCCAATAAATTACGTATACGTAAAAAATCGATGTTTTTTAACTGAAGAAATTTAAAAAATGTTTCATATATGAAACTTATCTATCGTATGTTATTTTCTTCCAATAATTTACATACATGTAAATTGCCTTCTCGCATGTAAAAGATTACGTGTGATAAAGACCACACGTAACTTTTAGATACAATAAACATTTTTTTTTTGTTCAAAGCTTTTCCCTTTTATGAATAACCCAAATTTGAATAACTCGGTTTCCGAGGAAGCTAAAAAAAAAAAAAATTAATAGTGGCAAGAAATTCTGATGAATCGGTGACAGCATTTGATGTGACAAAAAATAACCCACGAAAAATAAAAATTCTGGGATTTATTTGTTGCTGAAGAAAACGGTGACATTGAAGCCAGTAAAATGCGTCATAAATATCATAGATAATAAATTGAGAGGATTTTCACTGGTACATAGTTTTGTTTCATTATTTGAAAAATTAGGCCAATTTGCGCTGAACATAATTATCCAAACGTCTGTGTAACATTATCGCAATGCGAACAGTTTTCATAACGAAAATAACTATAGTTTCATATTAAATGTACAATGTATAAAGAAAAGCTTTTTTTTTTTTTTAAGTTACCTTAAAAAGTCTGTGTGCACTTTATATGGTGAAGTGGTCCCACACAGCACTTCTTGATCCAATCAAACACGAATTAGAATGCAATACTGATTGAAGCAGGGTATTGCTTAATGTCTTTTATAGTACCAATGGGAAGCATTGGAAGTTTCTCGAAGAGTCGATTCTAGATTTCTCAGAAATCCCTCTTTC